>NC_058080.1:756593861-756879677 GCF_014858855.1 Bufo gargarizans | reverse complement strand
CACAGCCCGGAGTAAACGTCAGCAGGCCATTCTGAAACTCATATGTTTGGGGGACAGGCCCCACACCGCACAGGAGTTGTGGCGGGGTATAGAACAACAGACCGACGAGTGGTTGCTGCCGGTGAGCCTCAAGCCCGGCCTGGTGGTGTGTGATAATGGGCGAAATCTCGTTGCAGCTCTGGGACTAGCCAATTTGACGCACATCCCTTGCTTGGCGCATGTGCTGAATTTGGTGGTGCAGAAGTTCATTCACAACTACCCCGACATGTCAGAGCTGCTGCATAAAGTGCGGGCCGTCTGTTCGCGCTTCCGGCGTTCACATCCTGCTGCTGCTCGCCTGTCTGCGCTACAGCGTAACTTCGGCCTTCCCGCTCACCGCCTCATATGCGACGTGCCCACCAGGTGGAACTCCACCTTGCACATGCTGGACAGACTGTGCGAGCAGCAGCAGGCCATAGTGGAGTTTCAGCTGCAGCACGCACGGGTCAGTCGCACTACAGAACAGCACCACTTCACCACCAATGACTGGGCCTCCATGCGAGACCTGTGTGCCCTGTTGCGCTGTTTCGAGTACTCCACCAACATGGCCAGTGGCGATGACGCCGTTATCAGCGTTACAATACCACTTCTATGTCTCCTTGAGAAAACACTTAGGGCGATGATGGAAGAGGAGGTGGCCCAGGAGGAGGAGGAGGAGGAGGAGGAAGAGGGGTCATTTTTAGCACTTTCAGGCCAGTCTCTTCGAAGTGACTCAGAGGGAGGTTTTTGGCAACAGCAGAGGCCAGGTACAAATGTGGCCAGCCAGGGCCCACTACTGGAGGACGAGGAGGACGAGGATGAGGAGGAGGTGGAGGAGGATGAGGATGAAGCATGGTCACAGCGGGGTGGCACCCAACGCAGCTCGGGTCCATCACTGGTGCGTGGCTGGGGGGAAAGGCAGGACGATGACGATACGCCTCCCACAGAGGACAGCTTGTCCTTACCCCTGGGCAGCCTGGCACACATGAGCGACTACATGCTGCAGTGCCTGCGCAACGACAGCAGAGTTGCCCACATTTTAACCTGTGCGGACTACTGGGTTGCCACCCTGCTGGATCCACGCTACAAAGACAATGTGCCCACCTTACTTCCTGCACTGGAGCGTGATAGGAAGATGCGCGAGTACAAGCGCACGTTGGTAGACGCGCTACTGAGAGCATTCCCAAATGTCACAGGGGAACAAGTGGAAGCCCAAGGCCAAGGCAGAGGAGGAGCAAGAGGTCGCCAAGGCAGCTGTGTCACGGCCAGCTCCTCTGAGGGCAGGGTTAGCATGGCAGAGATGTGGAAAACTTTTGTCAACACGCCACAGCTAACTGCACCACCACCTGATACGCAACGTGTTAGCAGGAGGCAACATTTCACTAACATGGTGGAACAGTACGTGTGCACACCCCTCCACGTACTGACTGATGGTTCGGCCCCATTCAACTTCTGGGTCTCTAAATTGTCCACGTGGCCAGAGCTAGCCTTTTATGCCTTGGAGGTGCTGGCCTGCCCGGCGGCCAGCGTTTTGTCTGAACGTGTATTCAGCACGGCAGGGGGCGTCATTACAGACAAACGCAGCCGCCTGTCTACAGCCAATGTGGACAAGCTGACGTTCATAAAAATGAACCAGGCATGGATCCCACAGGACCTGTCCGTCCCTTGTCCAGATTAGACATTAACTACCTCCCCTTAACCATATATTATTGGACTCCAGGGCACTTCCTCATTCAATCCTATTTTTATTTTCATTTTACCATTATATTGCGAGGCTACCCAAAGTTGAATGAACCTCTCCTCTGTCTGGGTGCCGGGGCCTAAATATATGCCAATGGACTGTTCCAATGTTGGGTGACGTGAAGCCTGATTCTCTGCTATGACATGCAGACTAATTCTCTGCTGACATGAAGCCAGATTCTCTGTTACGGGACCTCTCTCCTCTGCCTGGGTGCTGGGCCTAAATATATGACAATGGACTGTTGCAGTGGTGGCTGACGTGAAGCCTGATTCTCTGCTATGACATGCAGACTGATTCTCTGCTGACATGAAGCCAGATTCTCTGTTACGGGACCTCTCTCCTCTGCCTGTGTGCTGGGCCTAAATATATGCCAATGGACTGTTGCAGTGGTGGCTGACGTGAAGCCTCATTCTCTGCTATGACATGCAGACTGATTCTCTGCTGACATGAAGCCAGATTGTCTGTTACGGGACCTCTCTCCTCTGCCTGTGTGCTGGGCCTAAATATATGCCAATGGACTGTTGCAGTGGTGGCTGACGTGAAGCCTCATTCTCTGCTATGACATGCAGACTGAATTCTCTGCTGACATGAAGCCAGATTGTCTGTTACGGGACCTCTCTCCTCTGCCTGGGTGCTGGGCCTAAATATATGACAATGGACTGTTGCAGTGGTGGCTGACGTGAAGCCTGATTCTCTGCTATGACATGCAGACTGATTCTCTGCTGACATGAAGCCAGATCTCTGTTACGGGACCTCTCTCCTCTGCCTGGGTGCTGGGCCTAAATATATGCCAATGGACTGTTGCAGTGGTGGCTGACGTGAAGCCTCATTCTCTGCTATGACATGCAGACTAATTCTCTGCTGACATGAAGCCAGATTGTCTGTTACGGGACCTCTCTCCTCTGCCTGTGTGCTGGGCCTAAATATATGCCAATGGACTGTTGCAGTGGTGGCTGACGTGAAGCCTCATTCTCTGCTATGACATGCAGACTAATTCTCTGCTGACATGAAGCCAGATTGTCTGTTACGGGACCTCTCTCCTCTGCCTGGGTGCTGGGCCTAAATATATGCCAATGGACTGTTGCAGTGGTGGCTGACGTGAAGCCTCATTCTCTGCTATGACATGCAGACTAATTCTCTGCTGACATGAAGCCAGATTCTCTGTTACGGGACCTCTCTCCTCTGCCTGTGTGCTGGGCCTAAATATATGCCAATGGACTGTTGCAGTGGTGGCTGACGTGAAGCCTGATTCTCTGCTATGACATGAAGACTGATTCTCTGCTGACATGAAGCCAGATTGTCTGTTACGGGACCTCTCTCCTCTGCCTGGGTGCTGGGCCTAAATATATGCCAATGGACTGTTGCAGTGGTGGCTGACGTGAAGCCTCATTCTCTGCTATGACATGCAGACTAATTCTCTGCTGACATGAAGCCAGATTGTCTGTTACGGGACCTCTCTCCTCTGCCTGGGTGCTGGGCCTAAATATATGACAATGGACTGTTGCAGTGGTGGCTGACGTGAAGCCTGATTCTCTGCTATGACATGCAGACTGATTCTCTGCTGACATGAAGCCAGATCTCTGTTACGGGACCTCTCTCCTCTGCCTGTGTGCTGGGCCTAAATATATGCCAATGGACTGTTGCAGTGGTGGCTGACGTGAAGCCTGATTCTCTGCTATGACATGCAGACTGATTCTCTGCTGACATGAAGCCAGATTGTCTGTTACGGGACCTCTCTCCTCTGCCTGGGTGCTGGGCCTAAATATATGCCAATGGACTGTTGCAGTGGTGGCTGACGTGAAGCCTCATTCTCTGCTATGACATGCAGACTAATTCTCTGCTGACATGAAGCCAGATTGTCTGTTACGGGACCTCTCTCCTCTGCCTGGGTGCTGGGCCTAAATATATGCCAATGGACTGTTGCAGTGGTGGCTGACGTGAAGCCTGATTCTCTGCTATGACATGCAGACTAATTCTCTGCTGACATGAAGCCAGATTCTCTGTTACGGGACCTCTCTCCTCTGCCTGGGTGCTGGGCCTAAATATATGCCAATGGACTGTTGCAGTGGTGGCTGACGTGAAGCCTGATTCTCTGCTATGACATGCAGACTGATTCTCTGCTGACATGAAGCCAGATTGTCTGTTACGGGACCTCTCTCCTCTGCCTGGGTGCTGGGCCTAAATATATGCCAATGGACTGTTGCAGTGGTGGCTGACGTGAAGCCTCATTCTCTGCTATGACATGCAGACTGATTCTCTGCTGACATGAAGCCAGATTGTCTGTTACGGGACCTCTCTCCTCTGCCTGGGTGCTGGGCCTAAATTATGACAATGGACTGTTGCAGTGGTGGCTGACGTGAAGCCTGATTCTCTGCTATGACATGCAGACTGATTCTCTGCTGACATGAAGCCAGATCCTCTGTTACGGGACCTCTCTCCTCTGCCTGGGTGCTGGGCCTAAATTTATGAAAATGGACTCTTACAGTGGTGGGTGACGTGAAGCCTGATTCTCTGCTATGACATGAAGACTGATTCTCTGCTGACATGAAGCCAGATTGTCTGTTACGGGACCTCTCTCCTCTGCCTGGGTGCTGGGCCTAAATTTATGACAATGGACTGTTGCAGTGGTGGGTGACGTGAAGCCTGATTCTCTGCTATGACATGAAGACTGATTCTCTGCTGACATGAAGCCAGATTGTCTGTTACGGGACCTCTCTCCTCTGCCTGGGTGCTGGGCCTAAATATATGACAATGGACTGTTGCAGTGGTGGCTGACGTGAAGCCTGATTCTCTGCTATGACATGCAGACTGATTCTCTGCTGACATGAAGCCAGATCCTCTGTTACGGGACCTCTCTCCTCTGCCTGTGTGCTGGGCCTAAATATATGCCAATGGACTGTTGCAGTGGTGGCTGACGTGAAGCCTCATTCTCTGCTATGACATGCAGACTAATTCTCTGCTGACATGAAGCCAGATTGTCTGTTACGGGACCTCTCTCCTCTGCCTGGGTGCTGGGCCTAAATATATGCCAATGGACTGTTGCAGTGGTGGCTGACGTGAAGCCTCATTCTCTGCTATGACATGCAGACTAATTCTCTGCTGACATGAAGCCAGATTGTCTGTTACGGGACCTCTCTCCTCTGCCTGGGTGCTGGGCCTAAATATATGCCAATGGACTGTTGCAGTGGTGGCTGACGTGAAGCCTCATTCTCTGCTATGACATGCAGACTAATTCTCTGCTGACATGAAGCCAGATCCTCTGTTACGGGACCTCTCTCCTCTGCCTGTGTGCTGGGCCTAAATATATGCCAATGGACTGTTGCACTGGTGGCTGACGTGAAGCCTGATTCTCTGCTATGATATGAAGACTGATTCTCTGCTGACATGAAGCCAGATTGTCTGTTACGGGACCTCTCTCCTCTGCCTGGGTGCTGGGCCTAAATATATGCCAATGGACTGTTGCAGTGGTGGCTGACGTGAAGCCTCATTCTCTGCTATGACATGCAGACTAATTCTCTGCTGACATGAAGCCAGATTGTCTGTTACGGGACCTCTCTCCTCTGCCTGGGTGCTGGGCCTAAATTTATGACAATGGACTGTTGCAGTGGTGGGTGACGTGAAGCCTGATTCTCTGCTATGACATGCAGACTGATTCTCTGCTGACATGAAGCCAGATCATCTGTTACGGGACCTCTCTCCTCTGCCTGGGTGCTGGGCCTAAATTTATGAAAATGGACTCTTACAGTGGTGGGTGACGTGAAGCCTGATTCTCTGCTATGACATGAAGACTGATTCTCTGCTGACATGAAGCCAGATTGTCTGTTACGGGACCTCTCTCCTCTGCCTGGGTGCTGGGCCTAAATATATGCCAATGGACTGTTGCAGTGGTGGCTGACGTGAAGCCTCTTTCTCTGCTATGACATGCAGACTAATTCTCTGCTGACATGAAGCCAGATCCTCTGTTACGGGACCTCTCTCCTCTGCCTGGGTGCTGGGCCTAAATTTATGAAAATGGACTCTTACAGTGGTGGGTGACTATCACGATCGGCGTAACTGTCACATACGTGACACGGAGGGAGGAACAGAGGGAGGCCCTGCCCTAGTGAGAGGGAAGGTGGTGACCCCTGACTCACCTTGCGTCTGGCACCTGGCTGCCCTGTCGTCCCTAGACGGGTTCCTCACCCGTACGCCGATCACGTGCCTAAAACCCTGGCTTTCCCTAGGATGAGCCCTAGGTAGTGAACAGGGCGGTGGGAACACTAGTCCGCACCACTAGCTCTAGAGGAAAACACCAAGGGGAGGACAGACAATACAAACTAAACATATAATCCCAGGTGGGCAACAACAGGAGACAACAAAAGCCCAACAGGGATCCGGAGGGTAGCACTCTGGAACAACAACCAGATTCTCAGCTCCAGTGGGTCAGCATAGATGTCCAGGCAGGAAGCTCTATAACTGGCAACAAGAGAAGTGTGAGAGGAGAATATAAGGAGTTTGGGAGTGGCAGACAAGAAACAGCTGAGGAGGAGAAGCTACGGATCCCTGAGTGAGACAAAAAGGATAGCAAGGCAAACACAGAAAACAAACACTAAGAAACACCGTGATCTTTAGGCATAGAGCGCGCAGCCACCCGCTGCGACTTCCTGACCCCGGGTATAACGGAGTCAGACGTGGCTCTTGACACCCTCGTGACAGTGACGTGAAGCCTGATTCTCTGCTATGACATGAAGACTGATTCTCTGCTGACATGAAGCCAGATTGTCTGTTACGGGACCTCTCTCCTCTGCCTGGGTGCTGGGCCTAAATTTATGACAATGGACTGTTGCAGTGGTGGGTGACGTGAAGCCTGATTCTCTGCTATGACATGCAGACTGATTCTCTGCTGACGTGAAGCCAGATCCTCTGTTAAGGGACCTCTCTCCTCTGCCTGGGTGCTGGGCCTAAATTTATGAAAATGGACTCTTACAGTGGTGGGTGACGTGAAGCCTGATTCTCTGCTATGACATGAAGACTGATTCTCTGCTGACATGAAGCCAGATTGTCTGTTACGGGACCTCTCTCCTCTGCCTGGGTGCTGGGCCTAAATATATGCCAATGGACTGTTGCAGTGGTGGCTGACGTGAAGCCCCATTCTCTGCTATGACATGCAGACTAATTCTCTGCTGACATGAAGCCAGATCCTCTGTTACGGGACCTCTCTCCTCTGCCTGTGTGCTGGGCCTAAATATATGCCAATGGACTGTTGCACTGGTGGCTGACGTGAAGCCTGATTCTCTGCTATGATATGAAGACTGATTCTCTGCTGACATGAAGCCAGATTGTCTGTTACGGGACCTCTCTCCTCTGCCTGGGTGCCGGGGCCTAAATATCTGAGAATGGACTGTTTCAGTGGTGGGTGACGGGAAGCCAGATTCTCTGCTATGGGACCTCTCTCCAATTGATTTTGGTTAATTTTTATTTATTTTATTTTTATTTTAATTCATTTCCCTATCCACATTTGTTTGCAGGGGATTTACCTACATGTTGCTGCCTTTTGCAGCCCTCTAGCCCTTTCCTGGGCTGTTTTACAGCCGTTTTAGTGCCGAAAAGTTCGGGTCCCCATTGACTTCAATGGGGTTCGGGTTCGGGACGAAGTTCGGATCGGGTTCGGATCCCGAACCCGAACATTTCCGGGAAGTTCGGCCGAACTTCTCGAACCCGAACATCCAGGTGTTCGCTCAACTCTAATCACTATCCCAGGAGACCCATCAGTTGATTATAAAAGTGGGCAGGACATGGCGAAGCAGGTAACCACTGATGAAGGAGTGAGTCAACACTCCGAAACGCGTCTGGTATTTGTGATTCCAGCACATCTAAAGGCCCACTTGGAATATCCATGGATAAAGATTTGTAGCTACAATTTGTCAAGCTAAAAGATCAGAACTGTGTGGAACTTCCAACCATTCTCCCATTTCTCCATTTATAAGCTGTGGCGGCAAGAGCGGAGTGCGGGCTCATGTGAGACACCAGACTCTGAACCAACGAGCCACGTGGGATGGCGGACACGGACCTCCGGGAGTAACACAGCCGGGAGATAAGGTAGCGCGCCCTATACTTCGTGCAGGAAAGAGGTAAAACTTACTCTATTATTAACCGCCACGTGGGATGCCACGTGTAGCGGCAGACGCTAATTCTGCTAACAAAGTAATACTTGCATTGCTACAGTATTTAATTGAAAACGGTTATTCAGTATATGAATGTACGTTGATGTGCGCAGATTGCAGCATACGGACCCATACACTGTACTAATTTGAACTTTCTATTTGGATCCAACAGTCTGACTAACTCCTGAATAACCCTTAACCACCAAGTGGACACCAAGTATAACTAACCCCAGCAGATGTCGTTGTGTGAAATTCACTAATCCCAGGAGATATACTGGTACATTCTATATGTTTGTTATAGTCCAGGAGGGTCAAACAGGATTGACTTATGAATATTAGCAACCTCTCACATAGGAAGATATTTGGAATAGTTTCAAGTGTGCGTCACACAAAACCCAATCTGCTGTTTATACTACGTAGGTAGATACTTGCATGGGATGGTGTAGTTGTAGGGATGGTAGTCCTGGTTGAGTTGGCTAGTGTCTCCTGTCCATGCATCACACAAGTTATTGTATGTGATTGGTTGGGAAAGTACTACCATTTTTAGCTTCCGTTATGTGTTGGTATTAATTGTATTTTAATGTAATTTTTACATTTGTCAATAAACCTTAACCTTTAAGGACCTCTCTGGGTGGTTGCAGATGGTGAGTGCCTGTTGTTCCAATACATATATCTGTATATAGTAATCTCCTGAGCTCCCTCTAGTGGTGGCTGTATATATCTATATGCAGTAATCTCCTAAACTCTGTCTAGTGGTGGCTGTACATATCTGTATGTAGTAATCTCATGGGCTCCATCTAGTGGTTGCTGTATATCTGTATGCATTAAGTTCCAAGTCTATCCTAGTGATGGCTATATACATCTATATGCATTAAGCTCCTGAGCAAATTATAATGGTGGCTGTATAAATCTGTATGCAGTAATTTCCTCAGCTCTCTCTAGTGGTGGCTGTATATATCTGTATGCAGTAATCTCATGAGCTCCCTCTAGTGGTGACTGTATAAATCTGTATGTAGTAATCTCCTGAGATCCCTCTAGTGGCGGCTGTATATATCTGTATGCAGTAATCTCCTGAGCTCCCTCTAGTGGTGGCTGTATATATCTGTATGCAGTAATCTCCTGAGCTCCCTCTAGTGGTGGCTGTATATATCTGTATGCAGTAATCTCCTGAGCTCCCTCTAGTGGTGGCTGTATATATCTGCATGCTGTAATCTCCTGAGATCCCTCTAGTGGTGGCTCTATATAACTGTATGCAGTAAGCTCCTAAGCTCCTTCTAGTGGTGGCTGTATATATCTGCATTACCGGGCTTGTCCTAACCTCTCGATAAGCTCATCCACCTGGGGCATGGGATATGCATCGAATTAGCAAAACTTGTTAAGTTTTCGAAAGTCGTTACAAAACCGCAATGTCCCGTCTGGCTTGGGTATCAATACTATAGGACTGGCCCACTCACTTTTTTGACTCCTCAATGACGTCTAACTGCAACATTAGCTGTACCTCCTCCGATATGGTCTGTCGCCGAGCCTCGGGTACCCGGTATGGTTTTAATCGGACTTTTGCCTGAGGCTCATTGACAATGTCATGCTGGATTATGGAAGTGCGTCCAGGGATGTCTGAGAACACATCCGTGTTCCGACTAACGAACTCCCTGGTCTCCTGAATCTGTTTAGAGGAGAGTCTGTCAGCAATTTTTACTGTGGCAGCCGCCTCTCTTGCATCAGACAGAGGGGCCGGTACCTCTTCTCCTAGAAAACCCGGCCGCAGGCTGTCTTCTGTAGAGGCTTCCATATCTTTCCACGGTTTGAGTAAATTCACATGGTAAACCTGCTCCAGCTTTCGCCACCCTGGCTGGTGTATCTTGTTATTTATATCTCCAATTTTCTCGAGAACCTCATAGGGCCCCTGCCACCTAGCCAGGAACTTACTGTCCACGGTCGGCACCAGAACCAAAGCCCGATCACCCGAGTTAAAGATCTGGACCCGAGTCTGCCGTTTATACACCAGACTCTGGGCTTGCTGAGCTGCCTCCATATGCTCCCTAATAAGAGGCAACACTGTCTCTATCCGAACTTGCATCTGGGTAACGTACTCAATAACACTTTTATGTGGAGTGGGTTGTTATTCCCACGCCTCTTTGGCCATGTCCAAGAGACTGCAAGGGTGTCTGCCATGTAGCAGTTCGAAGGGTGAGAACCCAGTAGGGGTACCTTTCGCACTGCGAACATGAGGTAGGGTAGAAGGCGGTCCCAGTCCTTCCTATCTTTAGCCACCACCCTTTTCAACATATTTTTTAATGTTTGATTAAACCTTTCTACCAGACTTTCCGTTTGCGGATGGTAAATGGACCTCCGTAGCTGTTTTATGTAAGGAAAATAAAAAGGTCGTGTGAAAGAGGCCTTAGAAGGTATCAGGCAGGAGAAGGGTACAAAATAATTTCCAAGGCATTAGATATACCATGGAACACAGTGAAGACAGTCATCATCAAGTGGAGAAAATATGGCACAACAGTGACATTACCAAGAAATGGACGTCCCCCCAAAATTGATGAAAATACGAGCAGAAAACTGGTCTGGGAGGCGACCAAGAGGCCTACAGCAACATTAAAGGAGCTGCAGGAATATCTGGCAAGTACTGGCTGTGTGGTACATGTGACAATATTCTCCCGTATTCTTCATATGTCTGGGCTATGGGGTAGAGTGGCAAGACGAAAGCCATTTCTTACGAAGAAAAACATCCAAGCCAGTCTCCCAAAAGCATGTGGGTAAAGGTGTTATGGTCTGATGAAACCAAGGTTGAACTTTTTGGCCATAATTCCAAAAGATATGTTTGGCGCAAAAGCAACACTGCACATCACCAAAAGAACACCATACCCACAGTGAAGCATGGTGGTGGCAGCATCATGCCAAGGGGCTGTTTTTCTTTAGCTGGAACTGGGGCCTTAGTTAAGCTAGAGGGAATTATGAACAGTTCCAAATACCAGTCAATATTGGCACAAAACCTTCAGGCTTCTGCTAGAAAGCTGAACATGAAGAGGAACTTCATCTTTCAGCATGACAACGACCCAAAGCATACATCCAAATCAACAAAGGAATGGCTTCACCAAAGAAGATTAAAGTGTTGGAATGGCCCAGACCTAAATCCGAATGAAAATCTGTGGGGTGATCTGAAGAGGGCTGTGCCCAGGAGATGCCCTCACAATCTGACAGATTTGCAGTGTTTTTGCCAAGAAGAGTGGGCAAATCTTGCCAAGTCAAAATGTGCCATGCTGATAGACTCATACCCAAAAAGACTGAGTGCTGTAATAAAATCAAAAGGTGCTTCAACAAAGTATTAGTTTAAGGGTGTGCACACTTTTGCAACCATATTATTTTATCTTTATATTTTTTTTTTCCCTCCACCTAAAAGATTTCAGTTTGTTTTTCAATTGAGTTGTACAGTTTATAGGTCACATTAAAGGTAGAAAAAATTCTGAAACGATTTATCTTTGTCTCATTTTTTTACATCACAGAAACCTGACATTTTAACAGGGGTATATATACAGTAAACTCCTGAGCTCCATCTAGTGGTGACTCTATATACAGTTGCAAGAAAAAGTATGTGAACCCTTTGGAATGATATGGATTTCTGTACAAATTGGTCATAAAATGTGATCTGATCTTCATCTAAGTCACAACAATAGACAATCACAGTCTGCTTAAACTAATAACACACAAAGAATTAAATGTTACCATTTTTTTTTAACACACCATGTAAACATTCACAGTGCAGGTGGAAAAAGTATGTGAACCCCTAGACTAATGACATCTCAAAGAGCTAATTGAAGTGAGGTGTTTGCCAACTGGAGTACAATCAATGAGATGAGATTGGAGGTGTTGGTTACAGCTGCCCTGCCCTATAAAAAACACACACCAGTTCTGGGTTTGCTTTTCACAAGAAGCATTGCCTGATGTGAATGATGCCTCACACAAAAGAGCTCTCAGAAGACCTACGATTAAGAATTGTTGACTTGCATAAAGCTGGAAAGGGTTATAAAAGTATCTCCAAAAGCCTTGCTGTTCATCAGTCCACGGTAAGACAAATTGTCTATAAATGGAGAAAGTTCAGCACTGCTGCTACTCTCCCTAGGAGTAGCCGTCCTGTAAAGATGACTGCAAGAGCACAGCGCAGACTGCTCAATGAGGTGAAGAAGAATCCTAGAGTGTCAGCTAAAGACTTACAAAAGTCTCTGGCATATGCTAACATCCCTGTTAGTGAATCTACTATACGTAAAACACTAAACAAGAATGGATTTCATGGGGGTTACCACAGAGGAAGCCACTGCTGTCCAAAAAAAACATTGCTGCACGTTTACAGTTTGCACAAGAGCACCTGGATGTTCCACAGCAGTACTGGCAAAATATTCTGTGGACAGATGAAACCAAAGTTGAGTTGTTTGGAAGAAACACACAACACTATGTGTGGAGAAAAAGAGGCACAGCACACCAACATCAAAACCTCATCCCAACTGTGAAGTATGGTGGTGGGGGCATCACGGTTTGGGGCTGCTTTGCTGCGTCAGGGCCTGGACGGATTGCTATCATCGAAGGAAAAATGAATTCCCATGTTTATCAAGATGTTTTTCAGGAGAACTTAGGGCCATCTGTCCACCAGCTGAAGCTCAACAGAAGATGGGTGTTGCAACAGGACAACGACCCAAAGCATAGAAGTAAATCAACAACAGAATGGCTTAAACAGAAGAAAATACGCCTTCTGGAGTGGCCCAGTCAGAGTCCTGACCTCAACCCGATTGAGATGCTGTGGCATGACCTCAAGAAAGCGATTCACACCAGACATCCCAAGAATATTGCTGAACTGAAACAGTTCTGTAAAGAGGAATGGTCAAGAATTACTCCTGACCGTTGTGCACGTCTGATCTGCAACTACAGGAAACGTTTGGTTGAAGTTATTGCTGCCAAAGGAGGTTCAACCAGTTATTAAATCCAAGGGTTCACATACTTTTTCTACCTGCACTGTGAATGTTTACATGGTGTGTTCAATAAAAACATGGTAACATTTAATTCTTTGTGTGTTATTAGTTTAAGCAGACTGTGATTGTCTATTGTTGTGACTTAGATGAAAATCAGATCACATTTTATGACCAATTTGTGTAGAAATCCATATCATTCCAAAGGGTTCACATACTTTTTCTTGCAACTGTATCTATATGCAGTAATCTCCTCAGCTCCTTCTAGTGGTGGCTCCATATATCTGTATGCAGTAAACTCCAAGCTCCTCCTAGTGATTTCTATATACATCTGTATGCAGTAAGCTCCTGAGCAAATTCTAACGGTGACTGTATATATCTGTATGTATTAATCTCCTGAGCTCACTTTAGTGGAGGCTGTATATTTCTGTATGCAGTAATCTCCTGAGCTCCCTCTAGTGGAGGCTGTATATATCTGTATGCAGTAATCTCCTGAGCTCCCTCTAGTGGAGGCTGTGTATATCTGTATGTAGTAATCTCCTGAGCTCACTCTAGTGGTGGCTGTATATATCTGTATGTAGTAATCTCCTGAGCTCTCTCTAGTGGAGGCTGTATATATCTGTATGCAGTAATCTCCTGAGCTCCCTCTAGTGGTGGCTGTGTATATCTGTATGTAGTAATCTCCTGAGCTCACTCTAGTGGTGGCTGTATATATCTGTATGTAGTAATCTCCTTAGCTCCCTCTAGTGGTGGCTGTATATATCTGTATGCAGTAATCTCCTGAGCTCCCTCTAGTGGTGGCTGTATATATCTGTATGTAGTAATCTCCTGACCTCCCTCTAGTGGTGGCTGTATAGATCTGTATGCAGTAATCTCCTGAGCTCTCCCTAGTGGTGGCTGTATATATCTGTATGTAGTAATCTCCTGAGCTCCCTCTAGTGGTGGTTGTAGATATCTGTATGCAGTAATCTCCTGAGCTCCCTCTAGTGGTTGCTGTATATATCTGTATGCAGTAAGCTCCTGAGCGCCCTCTAGTGGTGGATGTATATATCTGTATGCAGTAAGCTCCTTAGCTTCTCCTAGTGGTGGCTGTATATATCTGTATGCAGTAAGCTCCTGAGCTCCCCTAGTGGTGGCTGTGTATATCTGTATGTAGTAATCTCCTGAGCTCACTCTAGTGGAGGCTGTATATATCTGTATGCAGTAATCTCCTGAGCTCACTCTAGTGGTGGCTGTATATATCTGTATGAAGTAATCTCCTGAGCTCCCTCTAGTGGTGGTTGTAGATATCTGTATGCAGTAATCTCCTGAGCTCCCTCTAGTGGTTGCTGTATATATCTGTATGCAGTAAGCTCCTTAGCTTCTCCTAGTGGTGGCTGTATATATATGCATACAGTAACTACAGCAGCACAGCAAGCCAAATATAAATACAGAGGTGCAGGCCAATGGATCTGGTATTAAATCCAGTACAATATAAGAAGAAAAGTGGAAAACTCTCACAAAAAATGAGTGGAAGGAAAAATACTTTAGTCACCTATGTGGTCGCACCATATTCAGCTCATCCTTAGAGCTTTTCTGAAGCTCAATATATACAGAGCAAGGTGCTGCATTAGGCACCTGTTGCTGGGTGTACATCAATGTGGAACTGAAAATAATGCTCCCCCAAATACAATTACTGTACCCCTAATATTGTGCCTGTTACATGCCAATCTCGATGACATAACACAGCAGTTCCCATCAAGCAGACACTGATACAGCAGTGCCTATATGTACCAGCTAGCACAGGCCAATACACAAGCAAAGTGCATAATAGGTAACTGCAATGATAGCATGAGTTGCTGTGGTACAAGAGCCAGGAGCTTTGAGTTGCAAATTTATTTTGCCCCAGGACTCAACCAGAAATGATGAGTGATGGTCGGAGGTCTTGTTACAGATTTTGCAGTTGCAGTTCAGTCTGCTCTTTTAACAGGAAGCTACATATGATCAGCCAGTCAGAAGCCATTCAGATGTAGCCATCACTTCCTGTCCTGTACCAGTCCCTGCAGTCTGATTGTCCCTGAAAAAGCACACATCCAGGTTTCCTAGAAGAGTCAGCAAGAGAGTTGTCAAGTATGCATCTGGAATGTTGCTATAGGGAGTGTAGAGGCAGTAGTTGCAACCAGGATCTAGTACCGGGGGGGCACCAAAGGCCTTACAACCACATAAGAATACACGCAAGAGCGTAGCTATAGGGGAGTGTAGAGGTAGCAGTAGCCAGTAGCCTTCTGCCACATAAGAAGACGCCAGTATTATAGAAATTGCATGCTGGTCAAGTTACACCTCTGGCCGGAGGGAAGGGGTTAGGTCAAGCATTTGGCTGGTGGGGTGGGGTGGGGTAGGGTGTGTCGTTTCAATTTTTGTCTTTTTGCTAGGTGATTCCCTGTCCCTGCCACAAAGCACTGAGGGAAGGGGGGCCCAACCTGAACTCTTGCACCAGGGCCCATGATCCTTTAGCTACACTCCTGAATACACCAGTAATAGCAGACGTTACAAGCTACAACTGTGACCACCCGGGATATTCGTTAGAGGTAACCAAACCTGATTCTATAATCCTGACTGTTCATTGTGACGGGCAGGGGAGCACCCGTCTTTCTATAATTTGTAGAAATAATGAATTCCCTTTTCAGATTGTTTGAGAAGAATTTTTGCTGTGATTACCAAGGTAACTGTTGGATAATTGTTCTGATTTCTATCTCATGTGCTATCAAAATGTTCCAAGGGAGGAATGTAACGACTGAGAAGCAATGCAATTCTGTATCAATCACACTCAACATTGTCAGGGGGTCCTATAGGCTTATCTGCAATTTAACAGATTTCACTTCATTTTCTTGTCTTTTGCTATGTGGTAAATTTATTTTGTGTGTTTCTAAAAGTATTTTCTATGGTACCTGGAGAAGGTCTAGAAATGAGCGTACATCTAATCTAGATAAATTACCAAAGCGTTATTGGGTGTAGTAGTAGTTGTACTCATGGTTCTGATGCTCCTTTGGCCGGCATGCAGTGATGAGAAAGGTGCACCTTTTCTTCACTTTGGGGCACACTCAAGTTCTGGGGTTCTCCTGCCTGATCATGGTTGAGGTGTCCTTTATGTGATGGTTTTGAGGTGCAAGGCAGGTTCCCGGTTCGTCACACCAACTCTTTGCAGTGTAGTAGTGCAGGAAGCAATGAGGAGGAAGTTCCACAGCAGAACAGTTCTTTACTGAAGAACTCAAATGCAAACAGATCAGGACAGTTTTCCACATGCAATGGACTGCCAGATGTTCTTAAAATGAACTTTCTATAGATGTTACAGGTAGTTAAAGGGCCAAACTGTCTCTTCAAAATAGTCCTCCTCACCTTAGGCTTCTCTAGTTGACTTGTACATAAGCATCCAGGCATGAGGTGTGACACTTCTTGTAGAGCAATGCAACCAACAGGGCAAACCCAAAACAACAGGCTAAGTTCTGCATCGTTTTAGGACAGGTTGCTGTAGATACAGTACATGTCTACAGTGGAATGCAAGTACTTCTCATGCAGGTGATCGAGCTGCTTAAATGTGTATTCAGGCACCGGAGGCAAACTTCTGAACACGTGACGTAGTGCCAATACGTCCTTTTTAGACAGGTTATCTCTACTGGACATTCACTACACCTTCCTTTCCATTAAGCCTGATTCTGTAGATTTTCAGTTTTTTTTAGCCTTGCCCCAGTTGGTACCTGCTCAGGACAAGCAATACAGTCAGCACTACATTTTTGCATCTGTTCTCTTGCTCTGACTAGATGAGGCTGACTAGAATGTTCCTCCTCTTTATATATATATATAGAGAGAGAGAGAGGGGGGCTGACACCAGCCTCATCTAGTGGTGGCTGTGGATATGGCCTATTATTACTGTGTGCATACAAAATACAACAAATACGTGTTATACAGAAAAATATATTTTGGAGCTTTGCAGTGTACTGTTGCTCTTCCAGTGAAACAGGGAAGAGAAACAAAGCAAGTGAAATTATATACAGTAAATAGAAGTATGTTTAGACTACATTTCTGCCTGATGACAGGGAATACCCCAAAACGCATTGCTACTGTTGTGGTACCGAACATGTTTTTGACATAAATTGAACTCTTTGCTATTACTCTCGCTGGAGCCATCCTGACTTCTCGAAACTAGTGCTTGCTGTTCCTGGATAATGGGGAGAGTTTGTGGAGGAACTCTCCTCATATAAGTGAGTAGAACACGAGGCTTCTTATGCGCACAAGAGCTATTAGGTCTGACAGTATCTGCTCTCCATATGTGTGTTTTTCAGTTTGTCATGGAGACCGTATGAAGGGATACAGGAAGGATTGCAGCAATGCGAACATTGTGAGTGGTGTGAATACATTCCTCAGAGATAGTAACTATTAGTTAGTTACCTGTGCTGCATTAAGTGACTGTGGCGTTGTGTTATTGGATTATTTTTTGTTTCTTTTTTGTTCTATGGTCCGTACCCTTAGGAACAGGAATTTCTAATAAAGTAGTTAGAAGAGTGGACATCACTACTGGATGCAGTTAAAAGGGACATGAGGAAATGAATGATGGTTGTAGAGCAGGGGTCAGCAACCTTCGGCACTCCAGCTGCTGTGAAACTACAATTCCCAGCATACACAGGTACTCGGCTGTTCTTGTAAGGGTGGGTTTGCACTAGCGTTATGCCATCCCGCTAAAGGTTTAGTTTATAATGGAATATAACGGAATGGCAAGACGGAATACAAAACGGAAGCCTGAATAGAAGTCTATGGGCAAGCATAACGGATGTGTCTGGTTTCCGTTATGCAGGACGGAAACAAAGTTCTGTCGACAGGAAACCAGATGGATTCAAAAAAGTTTAAATTTTGAAATTTAATTCCCATTTTCCTTTAATTCTCATGAGGAACAAAAGGGTTAAAAAAGTTTGTAAAATCAGTTTTGAATAGCTTGAGGGGTGTAGTTTCTAAAATGGGGTGATTTATGGGTGGTTTCTAATATGTGACTTCATAACTGAACTGGTCCTGAAAAAATTGCGTTTTGGAAATTTTCTTAAAAATTTTAAGATTTCCTTTTAAACTTCTAAGCCTTCTAACGTCCCCAAAAAATTAAATGTAATATTCAAAATGATTCAAACATGAAGTAGACATATGGGGAATGTAAAGTAATAACTATTTTTGGAGCTATTGCTATCTATTATAAAAGTAGAGAAATAGAAATTTGGAAATTTGCTAATTTTTCAACATTTTTGGTAAATTTGGTATTTTTAAATAAATAAAAATGAAATATTTTGACTCAAATTTACCACTGTCATGAAGTACAATATGTGACGAGAAAACAATCTCAGAATGGCCTGGATAAGTAAAAGCGCTTTAAACTTATCACCACATAAAGTGACACTGGTCAGATTTGCTAAAAAAATGGCCTGGTCCTTAAAGAGGACCTTTCACTTGTATAAACTATGTGAACTGAGTATGCTGCCATATAGAGCGGCGCCCGGGGATCTCACTGCACTTACTATTATCCCCGGGCACCGCTCCGTTCTCCCGTTATAGGCTCCGGTACCTTTGCTCCTTAAGTTATAGTAGGCGGGTCTTCCCTTGTCCTGTGGGCGTCTCCTTCTCCTAGGCTGCAGCACTGGCCAATCGCAGCGCACAGCTCACAGCCTGGGAGGTTTTTTTTCTCCCAGGCTGTGAGATGTGCGCTGCGATTGGCCAGCGCTGCAGCCTAGGAGAAGGAGACGCCCACAGGACAAGGGAAGACCCGCCTACTATAACTTAAGGAGCAAAGGTTCCGGAGCCTATAACGGGAGAACGGAGCGGTGCCCGGGGATAATAGTAAGTGCAGCGAGATCCCCGGGCGCCGCTCTATATGGCAGCATACTCAGTTCACATAGTTTATACAAGTGAAAGGTCCTCTTTAAGGTGAAAAATGGCAGGGTCCTGAAGGAGTTAAAATGGATTTTAGAACATAATTATTTTGTTTTTAATGGCAAAAACTAGATTTTTACCCTATATAAAATTTTACATAATATTTATAGATGATTTACTTATGATTGGGCAGGGTTCCTGATAACTTTTTGCTAAGTTTATGTTACATATTAATGATAATGACTGGCAACTTAAATTTTAAGAAAATGTACATGAGAGGGAGATTTCATTTTTAGATTTACAACTACTTATTGGAAAATTCGATTAGACTGCTTTGTCAAATTTTACCAAAACATTTGCTTTGTGATGAATTACTTAGTCTCAAAGTGCATTTCTTTGTAAGTAGCGGGTGCAATGAAAGGAAACGGCGATTGCGTCGCTTCCCGTCAGTGTACTCCTCAGATGCCACGTTCATTGCTGATCGTGACATCTGACATTGATATTACGATGTGAAATAAAAAATAAATAAAATCGTACTTACTTTATCCATTTGATTGCGAAGAGCCGGCTGCCGCCATCTTGATTGAAGATCCAGTGCGAAATCTCACACAGCCTGTGATGACGTCATCACGTTGGCCAGCATGGTGGCGTCATACAGTGCGTCACTGCACGGAATCTTTAATCAAGATGGGTAAGGTATGATTTTTTTTTTTTACCACCATTTCAGGGAAATTGATTCGTTACCATAAAGCATGAGTGGATTTGGCTTCGCGGCAAATCGAATTTTGATTCGCTCTACATTCACCTTTGGAGAAAGATTTCGATGATCAGACAAAATAATATCAAAGAGATTAAGAGAGAAAAAAATATAAAAGCTGTGATGAAGAAACCAGAGTTTTAATCAAAGTGTCCGCCTAGTGAGGAAACAAAAAGAAAAAAAAAACAAGAGAATTTTTTTTTGAATTTGGCATGTGTGACCAGGTATATAACAGTGACCATATAGAAAGGAGAGAAATGTTGAAGAACAATTGCCGCGCATTAAGAAATGACCTGTTTCTGAAGGATATGATAGGAGCTTTACCATAGCCCCCTCCTGTGCAACAATGAAGGGGCAGACTGGAAAAAAAAAAGTCAGTTGGATACAATAGGGGGATATAAATGTGGTCAAAATAGGTGTAAAAGTGGCTATTACTAATGAGAAAAAATAATTACCAAAAATACAAAAGAAATTCTTAATATTATGCAATTTTTAAACTGTGGTATCCAGTGTGCAGTGGGAGGAAGGGGCTAGGAAAAGACCCCGAAACGCGTCTGGTTTCAAAAGACCCGCACATCAGCTGATGGACGTCCCGATGCCGATAATTTGAATCAACTCCTTTTACCCTGAGGAACTTTATGGCATAAAGCGAACATTCAGTCCCATGAGGTAGAGCTACAACTTCAATTTCTTTCACAAAGAATCTCTACACGGAGGGCTATATCGCTCACACTACTCCTGCTGCACTGCAAGTAACAGACACTGCCGAAATTCAACTCCATTAGCCACGTGGGACGCCACCGTGTGCGATAATCAGACGGCTGTCTATAAGAGTAAGTGTTTCCTTTAAATTGCCACACAGGGGATATGGACTAATTTTCGCAAGCACATAATTTATTCCAGTCTGGACATTTATGCGAATATATATTCGAAAATACATCCGAAAATATCATCATATATTCTTTGACTGTCGATTATTTGCAAATCATCATCTTTTTTCTGCATATCCAGGACATACTTCATCAAAGCTAGATATATTATGCTTTTGTAAACCATTTTATTTATTATGCCCTGAATCTGTTTAACCCTTTTATTATACTCATAGTGTATTTTTATTGAATATTTTATTTTTATTATAGTCTTATTGTAAGTTAATTTTGTTGATTTTTAGATCTATATATTGGTGTAATAAACTCAAACAATCTTTGAATAGTTTCTGTGTGGTCCATTGGGAGAGTGCTCAGCCTTTCTATATATTACAGAGGTATGTTTATGCCTGACGAAGGAGAATAGCCTAAATTGGGTTGCTGCTGTTGTTGTACTGTACATGATTTTAGAATACATTGGACATTTTGCTATTACTGGCGCTGAAGCCGTGCTGACTTCTGGGAACTAGGTATTGGCATTATTGGTAAATGGGGAGAGTTTGTTGAGGAACCTTCCTAATATAAATGAGTAGAACACAAGGCTTCCTATACGCACAAGAGCTATTAAGCCCCTTCCACACGAGCGAGTATTCCGGGCGGGTGCAATGCATCATGCGAACGCACAGAATCCGGACCTGTTCATTTCAATGGGTCTGTGCACATGAGCGTTGGTTTTCATGCATCACTTGTGAGTTGCGTGAAAATCACAGCATGTTCTATATTCAGCGATTTTCACGCAACGCAGGCCCCATAGAAGTGAATGGAGCTGCATGAAAATTGCATCGGATCCGCAAGCAAGTGCAGAAGCGATTCGTTTTTTAAGCATGGTTGCTAAGAGATGAATGACTTTGCTTGCGAAATCGCGCAGTTATCACTGAACGCATCTGCAACGCATCCGGACCTAATGCGGACACGCTTGTCTGGAAGGGGCCTTAAGACTGTTGCTCTTTCCATTTAAGAATTATGGAGGCCACTGTGCTCTCGAGAACTTTAAGTGCGGTAGAAATAGTTTGCCCCCCGTCTCCAGATCTCTGCCTCCACACAATCCTGTCTCCGAGCTCTACAGGCAGTTCTTTCCTCCTGTGTCTTTCCAATCCTCTGGATTTACCGCAGGTGACTCCAATCAAGATGTAGAAACATCTCAAAGATGATGGAGAGAAATGAGAGCTAAATGTCAATTATGTCCATGCAAAATTTTTGTTTTCCTTTTTAATAAATTTGTAAAAAATTCTAAAATTCTGTTTTCACGTTCTCATTATAGAGGATTGAGAGGAGAATGGTGGGAAAACCTAGAATTTTTTTTATTTTAGCAAAAGGTGCAACATGACAAATTATGAAAAAAGTCGAGGGGTCTGAAGACTTTCCAAATGTACTGTATCTATCTATCTATCTATCTATCTATCTATCTATCTATCTCATATCTATCTATCTATCTATCTATCTCTCATATCTATCTATCTATCTATCTATCTATCCATCAATCTCATATCTATCTATCTATCTATCTATCTATCTATCTATCTATTATCTATCTCATATCTCCTATCTATCTATCTATCTATCTATCTATCTATCTATCTATCTATCCATCAATCTCATATCTATCCATCTATCTATCTCATATCTATCTCATATCTATCTCATATCTATCTATCTCATATCTATCTATCTATCTATCTATCTCATATCTATCTATCTATCTATCTATCTATCTATCTATCTATCTATCTATCTCATATCTAACTATCTCCTATCTATCTATCTCATATCTATCTATCTCCTATCTATCTATTTATCTCATATCTATCTATCTCATATCTATCTATTTATCTCATATCTATCTATCTCATATCTATCTATCTATCTATCTATCTCATATCTATCTATCTAATATCAAATCAAATCAAATCATCTATCTCTATCTATCTATCTATCTATCTATCTATCTATCTCAATATCTATCTATCCTTTCTATCTCTCTCTCTCTCATATCTATCTCATATCTAACTATCTATCTATCTCCTATCTATCTATTTATCTCATATCTATCTATCTCATATCTATCTATCTATCTATCTCATATCTATCTATCTAATATCAAATCAAATCAAATCATCTATCTCTATCTATCTATCTATCTATCTATCTATCTATCTATCTCAATATCTATCTATCCTTTCTATCTCTCTCTCTCTCATATCTATCTCATATCTAACTATCTATCTATCTCATATCTATCTATCTCATATCTATCTATCTATCTCATATCTATCTATCTATCTATCTCATATCTATCTATCTCATATCTATCTATCTATCTCATATCTATCTATCTAATATCTATCTATCGATCTATCTATCTCATATCTATCTATCAAATCAAATCAAATCAAATCAGCTTTATTGGCAGGACTAAATACATTTTAGCATTGCCAAAGCAAGTGGTAAATAATTGGGTAGGGTTGGGGGTGGGGACAGGTCCAGGGTGGGGGTATAGGAGTCCATAGTATATCAGGCTCCTCTCAGTCTATGGCAGGCAGTAATATATTGTGCTGCTGTTGCCGCTGTGTTCTCCTCTTTCCCCAGCAGTATGGAGAGTCTCTCCTCCTCCTCCATGGAGGTGAAGTCTGGGCAGAGATCAGACAGTCTCCTGAAGTGAGTCTCCCTCACTGCTGAGTATTTGGGGCACCGCAGCAGGAAATGAGCCTCATCCTCCACGGCCTCCTGGTCGCACTGCTGGCACAGTCTGCTCTCCCTGGGCATGTACCTCTGTCGATGACGCCCGGATTCAATGAGCAGGCTGTGGGCGCTCAGTCTGTACCGGCTCAGGATCTGTCTGTCTTTTGGATTGGGGAGTTTCTCCAGATATGGGGCCAGTTTGTACTCCCTCTGCAGGCTCTGGTATACTGTCAGCTTCTGGGATGTTCTTATGTCGTTTTTCCAGACGCTAATATACTCCTCTTTGTACTTGTGTATCGTCCTCTGGATTCCGCCCTTTGTCAGGCTATATTGGTTTGTGGCTTGGGCAGGCTGGGTTTGGGTGACTTGTTGGGTGCTTTGTTTTTCTGGGGCTTCTTGGTGTAGCAAGGCTTTGTGATGGTAGGAGCTGGGACTGCTGCTATGTAGATGGGCTCTGAATGATAGCGCCCTCTTCTGTACAGCAAAGTAGAGTGGGAATCTGCCCAGTTCTGCTCGACAGGCGCTGTTTGAGGTGCTCCTGTGGACCTGGAGAAAGTGTTTGCAGAGTTCTAGGTGGAATAGTTCTGTTGGCCCAGAGTCCCACTTTGCCCGGTCTGGGTATGTGTCTGGGCCCCAGACTTCGCTGCCATACAGGAGGATGGGGGCGATGATGGTGTCAAGGATTTTAAGCCAGACGGTCACTGGTGCTTTAAGGTGATACAGACGCCTTCTAATGGCATAGAAGGTTTTGCTCGCCTTGTCTTTCAGTATTTCCATGGCTTTCTTAAAATTCCCTGATTGGCTGATTTCTAGGCCCAGGTAGGTGTAGCTGTCTGTTTCTGAAATTGGACAGTTGTTTAGCAGGAAGGGAGGACGCCCGGCTGCTTTTCGATTTCTTTTCTGGAACACCATGATGTTGGTTTTCTTTGGATTGATGGGCAGTGCCCATGTGTTACTGAACTTCTCCAGGATTTTCAGGTTATCTTGGAGACCTTTCTCAGTTGGCGATAGTAGCAGAAGATCATCTGCATAAAGGAGAAATTTCACCTCAGTGTCATGGAGGGTGAGACCAGGTGCTGTGGAGGACTCCAGAGCCGCCGCCAGCTCATTGATGTAGATGTTAAACAGGGTTGGACTGAGGCTGCAGCCCTGTCTGACTCCTCGGTTCTGCTGGAAATAAGCCGTTCTCCTCCCATTTACCTTCACGCTGCATCTGTTCTCAGTGTAGGAGCTTCTGATGACATCATATGTTTTTCCTCCTATTCCGCTTTCAAGAAGTTTCAGGAGTAAGCCCGGATGCCACACTGAGTCAAAGGCCTTCTTAAAGTCCACAAAGCAGGCATAGATCTTTCCCTGCTTTGTATTGTGGACATGGCTCTTGATGAGGCTCTGCAGGGTGTAGATGTGGTCCGTGGTGCGGTGGTTTGGTATGAAGCCTGCTTGGCTTCTGCTGAGGATGTTGTGCTGGGTGAGGAAGCTGAGGATCCTCTTATTCAGGATACTGCTGAGGAGTTTTCCCAGGTTGCTGCTGACACATATCCCTCTATAGTTGGCTGGGTCATACCTGTCTCCGCCCTTGTGTATGGGGGTGATGATGCCCTGGTTCCAGCTCTGGGGGAAGTAGCCGGCACTCAGCACAACATTGTAGAGTTTTACTAATGCGACCTGGATACCTGGCGGGCTGTATTTGATCATTTCTGGAAGAATCCCATCTGGGCCGCTGGCTTTTTTTACTCTTTATCATTGAGATCCTCTCTGTTATCTCCTGCAGCGTGATCGGTGTGTCTAGAGGGTTTTGGAAATCTTTGATTTTTTCCTCCATATCCTTCAGCTTTTTCGTGATTTATTTTTGTTCTGGGCTTTGATCCTCCCTCGAAATGGCTTTGTACAGGTCCTTGAAGTACTGGAGCCAGATGTTGCCGTTTTGGATGTGGAGGTTGGTGTTCTTGCTGGTTTTGTCCATCTGCTTCCATAGTTCCCAGAAGCAGTTGTCCTGGAGAGCGTCTTGGAGTTGGAGGAGCTTGGTTGAGATGTTGCCTTGCTTTTTCTTTCTGAGGGTATTTTTGTATTGCCTTTGTATGTTGTTGTAGGCTTCCCTCAGGCTGGGGTTGTTCGGATCTTGGTGTTTCCTATTTGAGGCCATTCTTAGCGCCTTCCTTATATCTTTACACTCCCGGTCAAACCAGCTGTTGGGTTGTTGCTTTTTTGGCCTTCTGTTGCATCTTTTGAGGTCAGACATTTCCGCCATGGTGCAAAGTATATTATTAAAGTCCCTTACCGCGAGATTTACTCCTTCTGGATTCAGCTCATACACTTTCCTATGGAAGTTATGGAGCATCTCATGGATCTCTGTGCTGTTTATGGTCTCCATATACTTTGGGGCTGACATCTTGGACCATTTAAAAGATGGAGGTAGGCTGAAGAGGCCGGTCTGCTGAGATGTTTGTGCTGGTAGTTTACTTGTGGATTTTATGTATAGGAGCAGTTGGTTGTGGTCTGACAGGTGTGTCTGTGGGGTGACTATGAAGCTACTAACATTTTTAGGGTCCATATCTGTGATGGCATAGTCTACCACACTATTGCCTACATAGGAGTTTAGGGTATATCTACCAAGAGAGTCTCCCTTGGTGCGGCCATTGAGAATATGAAGTCCGAGGCTTCGACATAAGTTCAGCAATGTTCTGCCACTTTTGTTTACTGTGCTGTCATAGCTGTTCCTCTCGGTGTGTACTGAGCTGTCACAGTCAGTGTCTGCTCCGAATATATAGACATTTCCGTCAGTTGTCAGGTAGTCTCTCTCCCTCCCTGTTCTTGCATTGAGGTCTCCAAAGATCAGAACATTGCCCAGGGCCTGGAAATGGGCGGCTTCCCTCTGTAGGATCTCAAAGCTGTCAGGATTGAAGTATGGAGACTCTGGTGGAGCTATGTATGCTGCACAGAGGTAGATGTCAGCCGGAGAGGTGAGGATGGAGCGGGCTATCCTTACCCAGATGTGGCTGTCTCCTCTCTTTACTGGTCTGATCTGCTCATGGAGCTCCTCTTTATACCAGATTAATATTCCTCCTGAGCTCCGGCCCAGCTTGACATTTTTGTTTTTTAGAGCAGGGACAGAGATCTCCCTGTATCCGGTGGGCACCATGGAATTAGTCTCTGTTTTAGTCCACGTTTCTAGGAGGATCTGTATGTCAATGTTTTTTAGTCTTTGGGTAAAGTCTGGATCGTGTGTCTTACATCCGAAGGCTGAAGCGTTCAGGCCCTGAATGTTCCAGCTGCTGATAATAAGAGATGTCATTTTTTTTGTCTGTATACCTTGTAATGAGCTGCCCTGTGTAGGACAAGCTGGATTATAGACTGGTGGCCATATTCTAGCAGTTTGGTCCAGTCAGTGTTCTGTACAGAGTGCTGAGCAGGGTCTTTATCTCCTCAATGTCTTTGCTCTGCATTACTTTATGTGAGGCAGGTGGATTCCTCCATGGTTTGTGCCTCTGATGGCCATATTTTGGGTAAAGGTCACCATTTCCAGTTTGTTGAGGAGGGTATGAGGTTTCAGGTCTATTTGTTGTTGGTGACTTTTCCATAGGCTTTTGTCTTGTGTGGGGTCTGGGCCGGGGGTCTCTGTTGAGCACTAGGTCTTTGAATTCTTTGGCTAGAAGGCTGACTCCTTGGTTATTGAGGTGTTTATTGTCATATAGGTGATGATGGTTTATGGAGGGGTGTTGTGCCAGGGTGATGTCTGGCATGGCGCTGATTTTAGCTGCCAGCTCTGTGTTGATGCTCTGGATGATGTGTTCAGGGATGTCCTTTCTTGGGAGCAGAGATGACAAGATGATTTTACAGCTGGGGAACTTCTGCTGTGCGGTCCCTGCTAGCTGGCTCAGTTGTCCTGCTATATGCTGGTGCTGGTCCTGGAGGTTATTGGTGCCCGTGTGTATGATAATGTGGTTGGGTTTGATGAAATATGGATTATTGATGATGGCTGCTGCTTGTTCGATAGTATAGCAGCGAATTTTACGGACTCTTTTTCCTGGGAAAAGTCGCTTTGTGTTCAAGTATTTACCATTGGAGTCTATAATCAGAACAGTATCAGGGCACTGTGGCTTACTGCTCATGTCCGTGTCCGGCCTGCTGCTCGGGCTTCTTGTAGGAAGCTGCTGTGTTAGGATTCTGGTAATGGTATGCTCTGTTGTTGGGGTCTGTTGTGGTTGTGTTTTGGGGGTTGTCAGCTCTGGCCCCTCTTGTATTACTCTGCTGTTCTTTGCTTTGCTCTCATCTTCTGTTAATTCCATTTGGCAGTTCATTGATGTATTGGTGTCATGGCTGCTGGCTTTCATTTGGTTCTCACCCCCTTCTTTCCCTGGGTTCCTCTCCTTGATTAGGGGATAAGTCTGGGATTTCAGTATTTCTATCTCTCGTCTCAGCTCTGTGTTTTCTTGCTGCAGTTCTTGTAATTTACCTCTTATTTCCTGCAGGGCTGAGGCCTGTTCACACTTCAGTCTGGTTATCTCTTCAGCTACTTGGTCCTTTGCATTTTTGTCACCAGAATTTCTTTGAAGCTTCTCTTTAAAGTGTATAAAGTCTCTTTCTAGCTGAGATAAGCAGTCTCTGAGGATCTCTAGGGAGGGGTGTGAGGAATTAGGGCATGGGGCTGAAGGGGGGTCTCTGGTGGTTTTCTCTGTAGGGGTTAGGGGGTCTCTGGTGGTTGTCTCTGTAGATTTAGGACCATCACTGCTCTTAGTCAGTTCTTTGTAGGTTTGGGCCTGGACTTTTATATGAGGGAAGATATCTTCAAACTGGCCAAGGTTGTCCTCAGTGCCCTGGATGACTATGGTGCCATTATTGTACACGTTGATGGTGAGTGTGACGTTATTGTCATTTTGTGGGTCTTTTATCCTGATCTGTCGGCCCTTGTTGATGCCACACCTGGTGATATTCTTATAATGCCTGCACAGGGCTGTCTATCTATCGATCTATCTCATATCTATCTATCTAATATATATCTCATATCTATCTATCTCATATCTATCTATCTAATATCTATCTATCTCAATATCTATCTATCTATCCTTTATATCTCTCTCTCTCTCTCATATCTAACTATCTATCTATCTATCTATCTCGTATCAATCTGTCTATCTATCTATCTATCTATCTATCTCATATCAAATCAAATCAAATCAAATCAGCTTTATTGGCAGGACTAAATACATTTTAGCATTGCCAAAGCAAGTGGGAAATAATTGGGTAGGGTTGGGGGTGGGGACAGGTCCAGGGTGGGGATATAGGAGTCCATGGTATATCAGGCTCCTCTCAGTCTATGGCAGGCAGTAATATATTGTGCTGCTGTGGCCGCTGTGTTCTCCTCTTTCCCCAGCAGTATGGAGAGTCTCTCCTCCTCCTCCATGGAGGTGAAGTCTGGGCAGAGATCAGACAGTCTCCTGAAGTGAGTCTCTCTCACTGCTGAGTATTTGGGGCACCACAGCAGGAAATGAGCCTCATCCTCCACGGCCTCCTGGTCGCACTGCTGGCACAGTCTGCTCTCCCTGGGCATGTACCTCTGTCGGTGACGCCCGGATTCTATGAGCAGGCTGTGGGCGCTCAGTCTGTACCGGCTCAGGATCTGTCGGTCTTTTGGATTGGGGAGTTTCTCCAGATATGGGGCCAGTTTGTACTCCCTCTCTCTATCGATCTATCTATCTATCTCATATCTATCTATCTATCTATCTATCTATCTATCTATCTATCTATCTCATATCTATCTATCTCAATATCTATCTATCTATCTATCCTTTCTATCTCTCTCTCATATCTATCTCATATCTATCTATCTCATATATATCTATCTATCTCATATCTATCTATCTATCTATCTATCGATCTATCTGTCTCATATCTATCTATCTCATATATATCTATCTATCTCATATCTATCTATCTATCTATCTATCGATCTATCTGTCTCATATCTATCTATCTCATATCTATCTATCGATCTATCTGTCTCATATCTATCTATCTCATATCTATCTATCTATCTATCTATCTATCTATCTATCTATCTATCTCATATCTATCTATCTATCTATCTATCTCATATCTATCTATCCTTTCTATCTCTCTCTCATATCTATCTATCTATCTATCTATCTATCTATCTATCTATCTATCTATCTATCCATCCATCTCATATCTAGCTATCTTCCTGACCTTTTTAGCATTCTGTTACAAGCTTGTGCCCACCTGAGTCACCATTGTTCCCTGTAAAGCAGATAATGTCCTGCTGTCTTCTCAGAACCGTCACCCAGATGCCTGTCACCGAGCTGTGTGCTGCCACCGACCACTCATTAAGACCTTAGGATAACTGCGTTTATTAACATTACTAACAGTCCTGAAATGAACTTGATGCATCTATGAATCACACCGGCTGACAACACGTGATACAGACGGCACCGGAGTCCGGGGAGGACAGGTGGTCACCGCTAACCTGGTCCAGATGGCTTCTCACAGGTTGCAGGCTCTTCTCATCTAACTTCAACCAGGTTTAATTCCAAGATATCCTTTAAATATTAAACTTGGTGCCGGACCTGTAATATGACAAAACAAAAAAGTTATGGCTTTATCCCTGCAGACTGACATTGAGAATTTTGACCATAAACAAGATTACAGCTCCTTCCCAGCCAGACGTTTAAGCCTGATGGAAAATGAGATGAATTGCTTTTGCTTCAAATAACTCAAATCTAAACCTCTAAGTAAAGCTATGAGACTTTTAGCGGCCTCCGGGATACGGCTGATATAATGAATATTTTGGGTTTCTTTGCAGAATATGAAATATTGGAGAAATGTGCGGCTTCCTGCCAAAAACCACGTCCTCCGTGTAATCCTTCCGTACAGTAAATGTGAACGATCCAGAGACTAACGTTCCTCTTATCAGGATTATCATTTCCATTTAAATGCGCTGAGAACAATTTCAATATAACTGACGTTGACATTTGCGGATCAACTAAATGCTTCACCTGCACTTTTTAAGAAATGAATAAAAATTCATGAGGTGAAAAATTCATTTTCTTCTATTCTGAAGCTCATTGGTTACAGGTCAGAGCCCCTGTTTAGATACAGTATCTGAATGTTTTGAAGACCGGCAAATCATCCCCATGCAGGTATAGAAGTGCGTCATACTGTAGGGTATTTATTGGACTGACTGCATGTACACAGTGACTCCACCAGCAGAATAGTGAGTGCAGCTCTGGAGTATAATACAGGGTGTAACTGAGGATCAGTACAGGATAAGTAATGTAATGTATGTACACAGTGACTCCACCATCTGAATAGTGAGTACAGCTCTGGAGTATAATACAGGGTGTAACTGAGGATCAGTACAGGATAAGTAATGTAATGTATGTACACAGTGACTCCACCATCTGAATAGTGAGTGCAGCTCTGGAGTATAATACAGGATATAACTTAGGATCAGTACAGGATAAGTAATGTAATGTATGTACACAGTGACTCCACCAGCAGAATAGTGAGTGCAGCTCTGGAGTATAATACAGGATGTAACTCAGGCTCAGTACAGGATAAGTAATGTATGTACACAGTGACTGCACCAGCAGAATAGTGAGTGCAGCTCTGGAGTATAATACAGGATGTAACTCAGGATCAGTACAGGATAAGTAATGTATGTACACAGTGACTGCATCAGCAGAATAGTGAGTGCAGCTCTGGAGTATAATACAGGATGTAACTCAGGATCAGTACAGGATAAGTAATGTAATGTATGTACACAGTGACTGCACCAGCAGAATAGTGAGTGCAGCTCTGGAGTATAATACAGGATGTAACTCAGGATCAGACAGGATAAGTAATGTAATGTATGTACACAGTGACTGCACCAGCAGAATAGTGAGTGCAGCTCTGGAGTATAATACAGGATGTAACTGAGGATCAGTACAGGATAAGTAATGCAATGTATGTACACAGTGACTCCACCATCTGAATAGTGAGTGCAGCTCTGGAGTATAATACAGGATGTAACTCAGGACCAGTACAGGATAAGTAATGTATGTACACAGTGACTCCACCAGCAGAATAGTTAGTGCAGCTCTGGAGTATAATACAGGATGTAATTCAGGAACAGTAAATGCACACACCTGACAGTGCTGGTTTGTATGCCTGGCAAAACCTGGCCTGGAACATGGGAAGTAGTCACCCAGCCAGCACTTTGACTACTCCCAGTAAGAGCCATCCCGGATCAGCTATAACAGCCATGCTAAATCTTTAGGTGTCAATTAGCAATAGCTGCTGCTGACACATAAAATACCGGTTCTTACTTCACCAAGGCCAGGAACCTCGGTGACACATACCTTCCATCCGCGATGATTCCAGATACCTTCTTACAGTATGTACATAGTGACTGCACCAGCAGAATAGCGAGTGCAGCTCTGGAATACAATACAGGATGTAACTCAGGATCAGTACAGGATAAGTAATGTAATGTATGTACACAGTGACTCCACCATCTGAATAGTGAGTGCAGCTCTGGAGTATAATACAGGCTGTAACTCAAGATCAGTACAGGATAAGTAATGTATGTACACAGTGACTGCACCAGCAGAATAGTGAGTGCAGCTCTGGAGTATAATACAGGATGTAACTCAGGATCAGTACAGGATAAGTAATGTATGTACACAGTGACTCCACCATCTGAATGGTGAGTGCAGCTCTGCAGTAAAATACAGGATGTAACTCAGGATCAGCACAGGATAAGTAATGTAATGTATGTACACAGTGACTCCACCATCTGAATAGTGAGTGCAGCTCTGCAGTATAATACAGGATGTAACTCAGGATCAGCACAGGATAAGTAATGCAATGTATGTACACAGCGACTCAACCATCTGAATAGTGAGTGCAGCTCTTGAGTATAATACAGGCTGTAACTCAGGATCAGTACAGGATAAGTAATGCAATGCATGTACACAGTGACTCCACCATCTGAATGGTGAGTGCAGCTCTGCAGTAAAATACAGGATGTAACTCAGGATCAGCACAGGATAAGTAATGTAATGTATGTACACAGTGACTCCACCATCTGAATAGTGAGTGCAGCTCTGCAGTATAATACAGGATGTAACTCAGGATCAGCACAGGATAAGTAATGTAATGTATGTACACAGTGACTCCACCAGCAGAATAGTTAGTGCAGCTCTGGAGTATAATACAGGATGTAATTCAGGAACAGTACAAGATAAGTAATGTAATGTATGTACACAGTGACTGCACCAGCAGAATAGTGAGTGCAGCTCTGGAGTATAATACAGGATGTAACTCAGGATCAGTACAGGATAAGTAATGTAATGTATGTACACAGTGACTGCACCAGCAGAATAGTGAGTGCAGCTCTGGAGTATAATACAGGATGTAATTCAGGATCAGTACAGGAAAAGTAATGTATGTACACAGTGACTGCAACCGGCTGAATAGTGAGTGCAGCTCTGGAGTATAATACAGGATGTAATTCAGGATCAGTACAGGATAAGTAATGTATTGTGGGGATTTGCTCTGGTAGTTAGGACTAGTGGATGCAGTATGGAGACAAAGTACACAGTTCTTGAATCAAACAGCGGTGTTTATTCACACATTGGTGTATAACAAATTGCAGATAAGTGTATCACAAAACTCGGGTGGCTTTGTGTTTGTTCACACACAAGGAAAGTCCATAAATAATAAAAGTCCCCTTTTCTCCTGGGTGTTAATTCACACCCTGTTAGCTGTTCAGCCTCATCAAGTCCATAGGCGGCCTGTTCGCCTTTAGAGGGGCCTGAGTCCTCCAGCCCGGCTCAAACCTCAAATCCCAGCACAGCCCTCAGTTCACAGCACACAGACTCCTGATCTCCACTGTCAGAAAGAGGTAAATGCACACACCTGACAGTGCTGGTTTGTATGCCTGGCAAAACCCGGCCTGGAACATGGGAAGTAGTCACCCACCCAGCACTTTGACTACTCCCAGTAAGAGCCATCCCGGATCAGCTATAACAGCCATGCTAAATCTTTAGGTGTCAATTAGCAATAGCTGCTGCTGACACATAAAATACCGGTTCTTACTTCACCGAGGCCAGGAACCTCAGTGACACATACCTTCCATCCGCGATGATTCCAGATACCTTCTTACAGTATGTACATAGTGACTGCACCAGCAGAATAGCGAGTGCAGCTCTGGAATACAATACAGGATGTAACTCAGGATCAGTACAAGATAAGTAATGTAATGTATGTACACAGTGATTGCACCAGCAGAATAGTGAGTGCAGCTCTGGAGTATAATACAGGATGTAACTCAGGATCAGTACAGGATAAGTAATTTAATGTATGTACACAGTGACTGCACCAGCAGAATAGGGAAGGCAGCTCTGGAGGATGGTAGACGATGTAGAGAATAAATTGACAGAGATGAAAAAACTTCTACAGGATTATGACTTTCCCTTTATCTCGTGGATGGGTTGCAGGAATCTTCTCAAGACATATATTGTGCCGAAGATATTATATACCCTTTTGATGATATCAGCTTATCTACCAGCCAACTTCTTTAGCTCTATTATATTCCTGTTCTCCAAATTTCTTTGGAAAGGATGTAGACCCATACTATCCTACCCTACACTTTGCCTCTGAAAAAGCGAGAAAATGGAGGTTTAGGCCTACCTGACATAGCATCATACTATAAAGCCATCCTTTTCAACAGATGGTTAGAGTTGCTTAAACACAGTAAACAGCTAGACCTGAAAGTTCTAGCACAACATTCTTTGGGATCCTCGCTACAGAAATCCCTTTGGTGGCCGACAGTGGGGACCCTTAGACACCCTGACCTTGGCCCATTACTGAAAGGTACTTGCAAGGTTTGGCTATCTATGAAGGACGCCCTGGCACCCTTTCCATCCCCATTACTACCTTCAAATCTGCTTCCCATAGCCATCACCAACATTGATTCACCTTACTCAGACTTTTGGGAGAGGTTTAAAGGTATCCCTGTTGCTGATCTCTTCCATTTAAGCAAGATACCATCCCAAGACACGTTACAAGATCTTCTACAACATACACCTATTAACCCACTTCATCTAGCACATTTTAAGAGAGTAGCAGAGAGATTTTTACAGGCTTTTTCCTTCAAAAGGCAACTTACTTTATTTGAAACTGTTCTGTCTACTGGTCTACCACCACCAAGGAAAGTGGGAAAACTCTATTCCTTACTCATCACCCCACAAACCTTCTCCAGACCCACTTTCATTTCCTCTTTGGGAAAGGGAGCTGAATATAACTCTCAAAGATGAAGAAGTACAGGCAATTCTGCGCACATAACATGGTTTTTCCTCATGTGTCAGACTGCAAGAAAACCATTACAAATTGTTAACCCGGTGGTTTAAACCCCCGGAATTTCTTTATACGCTCAAACTATCTTAATCCAGGAGCTGCTGGAGATGCGAGACACATGTTGGCTCCCTTTCCCATATTTGGTATGACTGCCCACTCATTGCCACCTATTGAAAACAGGTTAGAGGGGACCATTTAAAAAGTCTGCTCAGCATCTTTTACCCTTAAGTTCGATCAAATTGCCCTGGCGAGAGCAAGTCCGTCTTACTCATCGTCCAAGAAAAACCTAATCACCCACCTGTTAGCAGCAGCCAAAGACCTTATCCCTATCCATTGGCTCAGCAAAGAGCCACCATCTTTTCAAGAATGGATCTCAAAGGTGAACCAAATATGCCAATTTGAGGAACTTACTAACCTGGCTAGCAGAACCAATGATGGATATCTTAAACTTTGGGTTCTGGAGACAGTCCCAGATGCAAAGTTCACAAGAAACATCACACGCACTTTTCCCACTTTCTTCAGAGAGACGTTTATCACAAGAAAATAACATCCTATCAGCTATCCATCTCATCACTCCCCCTACCCCCCCCCCCCCTCAAATCTCCCTTACCTTGATTCTCTCTTCCCTCAACTATAGATATACACTGTGAAAGTTTAAGGTTTATCACACTACTTACCTGTACACCACATGCAATTATTGTAATTGTTTATTGACAAAATTGCACTTATGTTACAAAAATGTTATAGATGCTCATTGTAAAATGTTTTAATGATGAAAAATAAAGAATAAACATGTCCTGCCAAGAACACAGTTGTAAGATGCAATAAGTTGTTTAATTATACACATTAGAAAAATTTAAACAGTTTTTTTTTAGAAAAGAAAGGGGCAGTTGCTCAGCATTTGCAGCAGAATGTTTGCTATTGATGCTGGAGGTGCTTGGAATAAGCCTATAAAACAAGTATAAACTGTAGAAACTTGAGGTTTTTACAAAAAAGGCTGGCTAGCTCTTCGTTTACAGAAAAAAAATAGGTTATTGCAGGATTGATTTTGCAGAACAACATGAACTTTTCACTTGCTAGCAGCTGTATGTAACTGTCACGAGGGTGTCAAGAACCACGCCTGACTCCGTTATACCCGGGGTCAGGAAGTCACAACGGTTGGCTGTGCGCTCTATGTAAGATAGGGCTGTTTCCTTATGGTAGCTTTCTGGGTTTGCTTTGCAACCCTTTTTGGCTCACTCAGGGATCCGTAGCTCCTTCTCCTCAGCTGTTCCTTGTCCAGCACTCCCAACCTCCTTATATTCCCCTCTTACACTTCTCTGGTTGCCAGATATAGAGCTTCCTGCCTGGACTTCTATACTGACCCACTGAAGCTGTGTTGCTGCGTTCTCTGGTTGTTGGTCCAGAACGTTTCCCTCCGGATCCCTGTTGGACCTTTGTGGACTGCTGTGGTCGCCCACCTGGGTGTATGTGTTTGTCTGTATTTGTCTGTCCTCTCCATGGTGTTTCCCTCTTAGTGCAGTGGTGCGGACTAGTTCACTATCTAGGGCTCATTTTAGGGAAAACCAGGATTTAGGCACGTGATCGCCGCACAGGTGAGGAACCCGTCTAGGGACGTCAGGGCAGTCAGGTGCCAGCCGCAAGGTGAGTCAGGGGTCACCACCTTTCCCTCTCCCTTGGGCAGGGCTTTCCCTTTTCCCGCCCTGTGCGTGACGCCGGGCATTACAGTAACATAGAACTCTGAGTGATCAGTTCCCACCTCTTTATGTTTTCTGTGATAAAACCTTACTCTACCTAATTAATTATGTCCCTGTACTGTTGCTATACTCTCCCTATCATTCATAGATTACTAGCTTGTGTCTGTCATTGTCCTACATATACACATAACTAAGAAGTAAAATTTTCATACTAGACCTTGACTTCAAATGAGTTTTTCTCTCCGAATATTGTACCTAGAGCTTTCCTGGTAAACGCATTTAAAACCTTTCTATGTGACATATTTCCTTGGCAGTGAAAGTGTTGACCCTAACATTATAATAAATATTACATTTTTTCATAAATCCTATCCTCACTTTATAATAGGAACTTTTCAGACATGTCTTCCGTCACTGATTTGTTGACCATCCTGACCTAAATATTTGAAAGCAAACTACAAAAGTAAGAAAATACAAAACTCAGAGCAAATGGGAACGACTACTCATGGTGATCGTGTCTGAGCCTCCGCCAAGTTTTCTAATAAACTTTTTACATGAGGAAAGTCTTCCTCTCCATTTGAATAAAATGTACAAAAAATTACCACATTCAAATTAACAACTTTTTTTTACATTTCTTATCTGAGTAAAAAATAGTGCAGTTCTCACACTAGAGGAGACACAACAGACTGACGCTATTTGTTATCTGCAGTTCATTATCAGCTTTGCTGTGTAGATTGGGACTGAATGTGCAGAATCATCTCACTATAATTAGAAGGTGGAGAGTTAATGACAGATCTGTTGTTCTTCTGAAGGCCTAAAAAAGGCAGGATAGTACCGTGGGATTCTACAGATGCGGACTACATCCATGTAGAGTGTGTAGTTTTGCTCAACCTTCGCAACAATTTTCCAACTCAGATTGTACCCAATCATTTCCCAGCAAAAGTTACATTAATTGCAATACTAGAAATGTAGTACACATGATTTACTGCAAAAATGTAACTTGGATAACATATGTTGTACTCTTCGTTGCCTCAAGACACGAGTTAGGTTTTTTCGTATTTGCATTTTTCTTTTTCTTCCCTCATTTCCTTGAGCCATAACTTTTTTATTTTTCCATTTACATAGCTGTATGTGGCTTATTTTTTGCAGGACAAGTTGTACTTTCTATTGCCACCATTTAATACTGCATACAATGTAGTGGGAAGCAGGAAAAAATTCCAAATGATTGGGGAAAAAAAATGCAATTCCTCCACCATTTTACGGGTTTTGTTCCCACGGCGTTCCATTTGTATCAAAACTGACCTGTGCTCTTCATTCTCTGGGTCAGTATTATTACAATGATTCCATATATGTATAGGTTTTTATGTCTAAATAGTGTAAATATTTATTTAAACTTTGAGATTTTTGTTTTTTAAATCACCATATTCTGACACCCATAACGTTTTATACTTATATCTAGAGAGCTGTGTGGGGACTCATTTTTTGATGGACAATTTGTAATTTTATTTGATACCATTTTGGAGTGTGTGTGACTTTTTGATCGCATTTTATTACATTTTGTTGAGTGAGATAAGTGATGAAAAAAATCGCAAATTGGCCATTTTGACCCTTTTTTCCATTACGCCATTCGTCATATTGGAAAAATATTTTTAGATTTTAATAGTACAGGCATTTTTGGTCACGGTGATACCCATGATGTTTATATTTTTTGTTATTTATGTATTTATTTATTTTATTCTACAGAAATGGGGGTGTAAATGGGGGTATATTATTTAATTTTTTTTATATATTTTTACATTTTTTAAAACTTTTTTTTAATGATTTTTAAGCTTGTATTTGAGCCTGCAAAATCCTTTTTTTTTAAATTCTGAACAATCTTGGATTTTTTGCATCCATCAATTGTTCAGAATTGCTTATTTCTTATGTTGACCTGCCACCTGCTGTCCAAAATAAGAATTGCAGCTTAAATGCCCTGGGTTTCTTTAGCGAGACCCAGCACATTGAAATCAATTACCGGTATCCTCATTGGCCACAGAGGATGCCGTTAAAAAGCCCGGAAGCACGAGCTTCTAAGTTTTTCATTCTTTAGATGCCGTGATCTCACTTGCTCATGGCATCTAAAGGCTTTAATGACCACAATCAGTTTGAAACAGCAGAGACCCACCGATCACGATGACCTTTGCCCGCGCAAGAGGGCGCCATGTTTGTACTTTGCTCCAGCACCGTACATGTAATGAGCTGGTAGCGGAGGGGGTTAAAGGACCTAACTAACCCCAAATTAAATAGGAATATATCTAATGTTTCCAAACACTTCCTACAGGTCCATGGGGGCACATCAAGAGATTTTAAAATAATAGGTATTGAAAAAATAAAAAGATCATTGGGGGGGGAGACACACGCAGTGTGCTTCATAGTCGTGAAGCGTATTGGATTTTCCAATGCAATACCACTGCCCCTGCTGGCCTGAATATGAAAAGAGAAGTTAAGCTTCATAATTAATATGTGGATATTATTTTAGGATGTGTTTAAATGGGTATTTACATATGCTCCATGACCCCTTTATTCACATTTTTATCCTCCCGGTCAGTAATTATAGGAATGAGTGGAACTTCCCGTATTTGAGCGATGGTGTGTAGATCTGATGGAATGGGTTCACCTTTTTGCGGGCAGAGGTTACGTTCAGAGATCTAGAGGATGACGTCAGACGGACAGTGATGGTAAAGCCCAAATCCGAGAGGCCTGGCAACAAGAGGCCTTTGTAACAGTGAAGGAGGTGCTGACTAGTGCCCTGATTCTAGCTTATGCGCGGTTCGACACCCCATTCCTGCTGTACACTGAAGGAAGTGTACATGGTCTGGGGGCCATGTTATGCCAAGTCCAGGATGGAAGTGAGAGAGTCATTGTCTATGGCAGCTGGTCTCTGAGGGAGTTAGAGCGCAACCCTGACAACTATAGCTCCTTTAAATTAGAACTACTGGCGCTGGTGTGGGCCATGACCGAAAGGTTCTCGGAGTAACTGACAGGTGCAGAAGTGACCGTGATGATGGACAACAACCCGTTAGCACAACTGGAGAATGCCAAGCTCGGTGTGCTTGACCAGAGGTGGTTGACTCACCTTTCTAAGTACCAATACCGCATCAAGTTCCGGTCAGGTAGGGAGAGCGGCAACGCCGATGCACTCTCCCGAGTCACTGTAGGGTTGTCGACTCAGAGTGCCGATGAGGAGCTAGAGGATACTGAAACTCCTGACCTTGGTTAATTACCCATGTTCTAGGACGTGGCACATTTAAGTTAGGTGGCATCCGGGATGCCAATGGTGCTGGGAAAGACGTTGACTGATTGGGAGAGAGTCCAGAATGGCTGCCTGGACCAGTGGAAAGTGAAAGAATGGGTCCGGACCAAGATCTGGCCTCGGCCAGAAGAGCAGGCCCGTCTGACTCCAGAGGGCCAAAAGTTGTTGAGGCAGTGGGATAAGCTGACTGTTACCCAGGGCCTCCTGTTTCAGAGCTGCAGTACCGGCAACAGATTGTCATCCCCATGTCATTGGGACCAGAGGCCGCCCAGGATGCCCATGAGAGGGGTGCCCATTTCTGGAGCGACAAAACAGCTGGTATACTGTCCAGATGGCAGACAAGGTGGCCAAGGAATGTCTTAAGTGTCGACCCTGCAGGCTGAGGGCTCCTATCCAGGCCATCCAGACCTCAGCACCCTTAGAGCTTCTTATGATCGATTATGTACAGATTGGGTACTCTACCTCGGGACACTCGTACTGTCTAGTCTTGACAAATCATTTCACAAAGTATGCAGTGGCTGTACCAACCAAAGACTAGACAGCAGAGTCGGCCGCTGAAGCGGTCTGCAAATACTTTATACAGGTGTTTGGGTGTCGATGGAGGGTACATTGGGACCAGAGGGCATGTTTTCAGGGTACTCTAATAAATGAGCTGTACCAACTATATGGGATCGCACGTTCATGCACCACCCCATATCACCCCCAGATGCTGCGGACTCTGGAGGACAGCCAAAAGGCTAAGTGGCCCGAGTACCTACCTGGACTGATGTGGGCCTATAACAACAGGGAACACAGTACCACCAGATACTCCCCACATATGCTCATGTTTGGGAGAGCCACACGGGAGATTGAAGACCTCAACATACCTGATCCAATGCAGCCCCCACCGAGAAGTACCACTGCATGGGTGCAAGAGCACCGCCACTGGCTGATAGAGATCCACAAGGTTGTGGGGGAGCACCTGGGACAAGTGGTACACCCTAATCCAAGACCAGTGCAGAGGGATGGGTATGCCCCGGGTGATCGAGTCATGGTCAAAGCCAAATGGCCATCTGGGAAATTGGATGGGCGGTGGGAGGCGGTCCCATACACGATGAAGAGGAGGGTAGACCCTGCCATTCCGGTCTATGAGGTAAAGTCAAAAGGGACTGGGGGGCCCACACGAATTTGCACCCTAACATGTTGAGGCGGTGTAATTTTGATGAGCCCGTGTGCGTGGAGGAGATGGCTCCTCCTGCTCAGAGTACAGAGGAAATCCCCTTAGGAGGAGGAGGAGGAATGGTGGGTTGTCCCTGCCCCTGTACCTATACACTACGTGCAGAATTATTAGGCAAATGAGTATTTTGACCACATCATCCTCTTTATGCATGTTGTCTTACTCCAAGCTGTATAGGCTCGAAAGCCTACTACCAATTAAGCATATTAGGTGATGTGCATCTCTGTAATGAAAAGGGGTGTGGTCTAATGACATCAACACCCTATATCAGGTGTGCATAATTATTAGGCAACTTCCTTTCCTTTGGCAAAATGGGTCAAAAGAAGGACTTGACAGGCTCAGAAAAGTCAAAAATAGTGAGATATCTTGCAGAGGGATGCAGCACTCTTAAAATTGCAAAGCTTCTGAAGCGTGATCATCGAACAATCAAGCGTTTCATTCAAAATAGTCAACAGGGTCGCAAGAAGCGTGTGGAAAAACCAAGGCGCAAAATAACTGCCCATGAACTGAGAAAAGTCAAGCGTGCAGCTGCCAAGATGCCACTTGCCACCAGTTTGGCCATATTTCAGAGCTGCAACATCACTGGAGTGCCCAAAAGCACAAGGTGTGCAATACTCAGAGACATGGGCAAGGTAAGAAAGGCTGAAAGACGACCACCACTGAACAAGACACACAAGCTGAAACGTCAAGACTGGGCCAAGAAATATCTCATGACTGATTTTTCTAATGGAGTCAAGCTCAACTCCCAGTCCTACTGCCAGTTTCTGGAAGACACCTTCTTCAAGCAGTGGTACAGGAAGAAGTCTGCAAGGTAAGAAAAACATGATTTTCATGCAGGACAATGCTCCATCACACGCGTCCAAGTACTCCACAACGTGGCTGGCAAGAAAGGGTATAAAAGAAGAAAATCTAATGACATGGCCTCCTTGTTCACCTGATCTGAACCCCATTGAGAACCTGTGGTCCATCATCAAATGTGAGATTTACAAGGAGGGAAAACAGTCCACCTCTCTGAACAGTGTCTGGGAGGCTGTGGTTGCTGCTGCACGCAATGTTGATGGTGAACAGATCAAAGCACTGACAGAATCCATGGATGGCAGGCTTTTGAGTGTCCTTGCAAAGAAAGGTGGCTATATTGGTCACTAATTTGTTTTTGTTTTGTTTTTGAATGTCAGAAATGTATATTTGTGAATGTTGAGATGTTATATTGGTTTCACTGGTAAAAATAAATAATTGAAATGGGTATATATTTGTTTTTTGTTAAGTTGCCTAATAATTATGTACAGTAATAGTCACCTGCACACACAGATATCCCCCTAAAATAGCTAAAACTAAAAACAAACTAAAAACTACTTCCAAAAATATTCAGCTTTGATATTAATGAGTTTTTTGGGTTCATTGAGAACATGGTTGTTGTTCAATAATAAAATTAATCCTCAAAAATACAACTTGCCTAATAATTCTGCACTCCCTGTAGAGGCTCTGGCCGTGGCAAGTTTGCCACTCAGGGAAAGTGTTGAGCGGTCAGCAGCTCCTCTCCCATTAGATGTGCTTCTGAGCCTATCACTCTGCGAAGGTCAACCAGGCCCAATGCTGGTGTGCCCCCACAGCGCTATGCCCAGGATGAGTTTGTATGGGGAGGGTTGCCAAGGAAGACAACTTCTAGTGGGGTGTCATGTGAGATGGGGAAACAGCTCTCCTTGTCTGAACACTGTGCAGATTAAATTAAATGATCTGGACTGACATTCTGCTGTTTTGCCACAAGATGCCGCTGTTTCCTAAACACAGCTTCAGAATGCATATATTTCTATATTCATGAGAGGTGGAGTTACACAGAGCCTGGAGAGGAAGAGAAAGGAAGCAGCCATCTTAGAGGGAGCTGGGACTGAGGAACTGTGTCAGCAGAGGATCCGACTGCATCCAGGTGTTAGAGCATCCCTCAGTGACCACAGCTGCAGCTAAGTGAAGCTGATCGTGTCCAAGACCCTGATCCTGTCCAGAGGAACGAGGATTATTTCCAGGAACACTGATAAGAGCTGAGGAGAAAAGCTACATACACTGTGGGACCGCATGCTTGTTGGAGAGGCATTTGTTCTGTTCAGAGTCACCAGCAGATGCAGAGCAGACCCGGGTCGGTAAGATCGTGCACGCACCTCATCACAGTGTTGGCGCCTAAAGACTTAGACCGAGCGTGTAGTTAGTTAGATAGGGTCCCTGTGTCAGGCCACAAGTGTTGCTATTGTTCTTTACAAGGACTCCATAATTTAAAGAGACATTTCACACAGGAGAGCTGATAAACTTCCCACAAACTCAAGCCAGGCTGACGGTTTGCTCAGGAGGAATACTCAGGCACGTGCTACAGGACCAGTTATGGGAGGGGGAATACTATAGAGCTTTGTAAGATTGTAAGCTGTTGTGCTGCACTGCAGGCTAGCCCGCACCACACACCCATACAGTTATTCTTGTTTTTTAGGGTAATTTTTTAGGGTAATAACAGGTAAGGTGTGGCAGTTTAGTTGTGCCCGCCAGTAGGTAAATTACCACGCTTTCCTCCTGCATCCATCGGAGGGCACCACGCTGTGCAACACAAGGGTCTCAGCCTTCGGGCTGGGTGTATGTAAATTTATTGTATATTCCCAGCAGAGTTTACGTAAAATTCTGTTTTGGCAAAAGCTGGTGGTGGAGTTGTTTTCCTTGTTTCTGACTTCGCTGTATCCTGGGGAGCCCACCCCGGTACACGGCTTACAGTTGTACATAATATTTATTCCATGACTAAAATCGTTCTGAATGAAACGCGTTGGTTGTAACCCATCCTGGAACTGTGGAGATGAAATTTTTAATTATTTATACAATAAAGAAGGAAGATTTAATTTCCTGTGCTGGACATCTTTTTCCTTGAAAGATCTTCTGATATCATTATAACTGTTGTTACTGGATTGCTCTTTCCCTTTCTCTGAAATGAATGTTCAACCCAAGATGAAGGCTTTGTATCTCTAGTTCCCACAGTGTAGATTTGGGGTGGTTCTGCCTTGAGACAATTTTGTAGAGAAGAAAGAGCACAAAATGTTGGTATGTATAAATTACTTGCATACAGGTGACCCAATCTCCCCATAGCCATTGCGTTAGACGCAAACAACAGAGGGCAGCGGATGCTAGCCATAGGTTACCTCATTCCCAGAAAATCCATCACCACTCTACCAATCACCCAGTAATGGAAACATGAATGGGAATGTGGGCAGCCCCCAAAACTTTCATCTGATAAACAGTTGGGAAGACAGAAAAACATGTGTGCGAATGTGGGGCTCAATGAGATGAAATTCCTGAGGTCCTTAATGCCAAAATAGTCTTGGTCAATGATGGGTTAAAGGAGTGTTCTAGTGATATCTATAGAATGTCCATAGAATATGCTATAACTGCTTGAGCGCCTCCGTGCTTCTTACTGGAATCCTCTGTGGCCAATGAGGATACTGGTAATTGATTTCAAAGCACTGGGTCTCGCTGAAGAGACCCAGGGCATTTAAGCTGCAATTCTTATTTTGGACAGCAGGTGGCAGGCCAACATAAGAAATGAGCAGACTCCCTAGCTAATTACTTTGCTCCACTAATGACTCTCTGACCACACTTTTATAATTTGTATAATTGCTTCTTCTCTGAGGGTGTCGCATGGTCCTGATGTTCATGTTTAACGGCATTGAATGCATATTTCTGATCATCTGGCAGCGCAGACGTGATTGTGGATGACTCCTCACTGTCCTAACATACAAATAACTGGATTATCTCTGTTCCATTAATGTCTGCGAGGAAATGGCTCTTCCTGAGGTGAAGACTTGTCTCGTTTTCTCTGCTAACTGGAATTGCTTCTTCCAACGATGCAGAACTCTGGAGCACAAGGCATAATTGGAGGATGATTTTTCTTGTAAGTCTGTGCAGAAGATGTGATCTTTAAATGTGCAGCAGAGACAGGGACACCAGGCTGATCCATCATTAGGTTCCTGACAGTTTTATTGCCATTGCTTTAGGATTCATTCAGATGGGCTCGTTGTACCCCGCAAGTTCTACCCCAAGCACCACAGACCACTATGCATGGACACTATAGACCCAGGCATACAGTTGTCTTCAAAATAATAGCAGTGTGTTTAAAAAAGTGAATAAAGATCAAAATTCTTCTAATAGCTTTTATTTCCATACACATAATTGCATTGCGAACACTACACATTTTATTCCAAATCAAAACATGAAGAAAAATATATCAAATTTGTGTTGTTCTTCTAAAAAAAATTGGTAAAAAGTGAATATTTGATTGTTCAAAAAAATAGCAGTGTTTGTATTCTTCTTTACAAACTCAAACATTCACTATATAAACTGAAAAATGTTTGAAGATTTTTCTTTCCTTTGAATCTCTTCACTAATATTTAGTTGTATAACCGCTGTGTCTGAGAACTGCTGGACATCTGTGTTGCTCGGAGTCAACCAACTTCTGGCCCCTGTGAACAGGTATTTCAGCCCAGGATGATTGGACTACAGTTCTTTTCTATTTTTTGCTTTTGCCTCAGAAACAGCATTTTTGATGTCACCCCACAAGTTTTCTATTGGATTAAGATCGGGGGATTGGGCTGACCGCTCCATAACGTCAATCTTGTTGGTCTGGAACCAAGATGTTGCACGTTTACTGGTGTGTTTGGGGTCATTGTTTTGTTGGAACACCCATTTCAAGGGTATTTCCTCTTCAGCATAAGGCAGCATGACCTCTTCAGGTATTCTGATGTATTCAAACTGATCCATGATCCCTGGTATGAGATAAATAGGCCCAACACCGTAGTATGAGAAACATCCCCATATCATGATGCTTGTCCACCATGCTTCACTGTCTTCACAGTGTACTGCGGCTGGAATTCAGTGTTTGGGGGTCGTCTGACAAACTGTCTCCGGCCACTAGACCCAAAAAGAACAATCTTACTTCCATCTGTCCACAGAATGTCTCTTTAGGCCGTCAATAGGCTCTTCGGCAAATTGTAACCTCTTCAGCACATGTCTTTTTCTTCAACAGTGGGACTTTGCGGGGGCTTCTTGCAGATAGCTTGGCTTCACATAGGTGTCTTCTAATTGTAACAGGACTCACAGGTAACTTTACACCTTCTTTCATCTTCCTGGATCTGATTGTTGGCTAAGTCCTTCCCATTTTAGCTATTCTTCTATCCATTTAAATGGTAGTTTTTCGCTTTCTTCCACGTCCTTCAGGTTTTGGTTGCCATTTAAAGGGAATGGCGGTCATTTTAGCTGAGCAGCCTATCATTTTCTGCACTTCTTTATATGTTTTCCCCTCTCTAATAAACTTTTTAATCAAGGTACGCTGTTCTTCTGAACAATGTCTGGAACGACCCATTTTCATCAGAATTTCAGAGAGAAATGCACTGTAACCAGCATGTACAAAATTTGCTGCCTTCCTTCCTTGAACTCCCCACTGCTATTATTTTGAACATGCCCCTTTCAATAAGTGATTGAATTACAGAGAATCAGAAGCATGCATGTCTTGACTGTTGGGTCTGTTGGGTTTCTATTACTCTACTACACCTGCTAGTAAATTATTTGCCATGTAGAAATATCATTTCTACCAAAAACAGTGATTGATCAGGTTAGTGATGTCTGACTGCTATTATTTTGAACACAACTGTATATAGGCGCTTTGGTGTCTTTTCATGTGACATAGAGACATGGATAAAACTGTTATATCTCCTGTGCTCCTGTGAATATCACAAATACAATCCCCTATGTGTCTCCATGGAAACACACTACAAAACAATGTTACGTAGTTTGATCCTGTGGTCATACTTCCTTCTATCTGTCCTCCACTTCTTATAAATGGGGTTCTGCAGTTCTTTTTAACTGATGACCTATCCTCTCGATAGATCATCAGCATCAGGTCAGGGCAGGCAGTGAAGGGTCAGAACAGAGGTCAGGCACAGGTCATGTCAAGAAGCGGAGGGTCAGAATCCAGTAAAAGGGCAGAGGTCAGTACACAAGCAGATAAATGAATACAGCACACTTTCAAAACGGAACTAGCAAGCTAGACAACCTATTGCCCAGCCACCCTCCTGTAGGGGAAGGTGCCTTAAACAACCAGAGGTGACCAGTCATTGGCTGGTTTGTATTTAAGTGCACTTGCACTGGGTCTTTAAGAGCGGAGCTTATCCGCGCCTAGGCCAGTGATACTAGTTGTGATGTCACGGAGAAGGCAGCTATGCTCCCGGGTGTTGGACCCCCGCTGGTCAGATGCTGATGATCTATCCAGAACTGCAGAACGCATCAAATGTCTATCGACCACCTGTGTGCCAGGAACCAAGGAGTAGATATTCCAATTTCATGATTGTTCCCACAGCTCATATTCATCTGATATGCAGTAAGCCTTTATAGTATGTTTTAGTGCATAGACTTTTTCAGTTCCATGTGAACAAAGTAAGGCCTCATGCACACGACCGTTGTGTGCATCCGTGGCCGTTGTTCCGTTTTCCGTGATTTTCTGCGGACCCATTGACTTTCAATGGGTCAGTTGAAAACTCGGAAAATGCACCGTTGTTCATCAGCGGCCGTGATCCGTGTTTCCTGTCCGTCAAAAAAATAGGACCTGTCCTATTTTTTGAACGGACAACGGTTCACGGACCCATTCAAGTCAATGGGTCCGTGAAAGAACACGGATGCACACAAGATTGGCATCCGCATCTGTGATCCGTGGCCGTAGGTTACTTTCATACAGACGGATCCAAAGATCCGTTTGCATAAAAGCTTTTTCAGAGCTGAGTTTTCACTTCGTGAAAACTCAGATCCGACAGTATATTCTAACACAGAGGCGTTCCCATAGTGATGGGGACGCTTCTAGTTAGAATATACTACGAACTGTGTACATGACTGCCCCCTGCTGCCTGGCAGCACCTGATCTCTTACAGGGGGCTGTGATCCGTACAATTAACCCCTCAGGTGCCGCACCTGAGGGGTTAATTGTGCATATCATAGCCCCCTATAAGAGATCAGGGCTGCCAGGCAGCAGGGGGCAGACCCCCCCCTCCCCAGTTTTAATTTCATTGGTGACCCCCCCCCCGCCCCCTATTGTAAGTCAGGACGGATCCGTTTGGGTCTGCACAGCCAGGCGGACACCAAAACGATTTTTTTCTTCATGTCCGTGGATCCTCCAAAAATCAAGGAAGACCCACGGAAGGAAAAACGGACACGGATCACGGACCAACGGACCCCGTTTTTGCAGACCTTAAAAAAAAACGGTCGTGTGCATGAGGCCTTAATGGAACTTGCGAAAAAACATCCCTCACAATGTTTGGAGATCTCCGACCAGTTTGTGGTTTAGGTTTCACTGTAGTGAGCTCTGCTTCATTACAGAACTGGCAGGGAAGATGTTTTACGGGTCCGTACCACATGTCCTGCTCCTCGTTCTGCCACCTCAGACATCACAAATACAGAAAGCAGATATGCATGTCACATGGACAGAGTTAAGTTTCCCATGAGTGTTCAGCTTTGTGCCAAAATATTGAATCAGCAAATTCAGAGTTTCCACTTTGTGGCTTTCAGAAAATTATACCCTTGGAGCAATCAAGTTCACTGGTTTTCTGGTTGTATACAAATATAATGTTTCTTAATCTCTAGATAAATAAATAAAAGTTCTACACATTTTAGGCCCTCGTTTATCAAAACTGAAACACTGTCCATGTGTTATGGCAGTGGCTATGTCAACCAGCAGATTTGACTTTGGCCTGATCCTTATGACGTTATCCTGGTTTTTACCCTTTAACCCTTGTACAGGGATCTGGACTTTGCTGCAAAGGAACCACCAGTCTGCTACCTCCTGGAGCAGTCTCTGCATGATTAACAGCTGACCCATGGGGGTCAGAGACATTGGTGCAGTCAGGTCAGGCAAACACATAGTCAGGCATAGGCTGAGGTCAGGGCTGGTGGAGTATGTGCAATACGTTAAATGATTTGAGGTCAGGGCAGGCAGTGAAGGGTCAGAACAGAGGTCAGGCACAGGTCATGTCAAGAAGCAGAGGGTCAGAATCCAGTAAAAGGGCAGAGGTCGGTACATGAACAAATAAATTAATACAGCACACATTCAAAGGGAACTAGCAAGCTAGACAAGCTATGCTCAGGCACCCTCCTGTAGGGGAAGGTGCCTTAAACAACCAGAGGTGACCAGTCATCAGCTGGTTTGAATTTAAGTTCACCTGCACTTGGCCTTTAAGAGCGGGGAGGGTCGCATATGCACCCTTCAGGGCAAAGGGAAGAGGCCTAGCTGGCAAGAGACAGGCCGCATCCTACAAGGGGGGAAGAGGCAGGCTGTTCCTGTGGCTGGGCCTTCTGCAAGGAAGTAAAATATGAACTGACCTCTGATTGTTTTTTCTTTCAGTTTTGATAAATGAAGATATGTGTTTGCTGTGAAGGAGAACATCCTGGTTTCCATTCATAGGCAGCAAACTTGTAGATAGATAGTCCTGCTCTCAGCTCTAGACAGTGCTTTGAGATGGGCACAATATGGGTGCAATGTGGTTATGACGGGGTCACCATACCCAGCCATGCAGATCTAATTTTGGTTGATCTGCTGGGTGTGCTGGCATAGACCCTACAGAGAAATTTCTCGGTGGGCCGATGCCTAGGAGGGCCACCCAAGCCGCCAGTCAGATTCATAACGATCTTATTCCCTCTCACGCAGATGGCTAGCAGCCTCAGGTGTTCTCCTGAATGCAACTGTATCGACAGCCTCAGGACAGCGATACAGTTGAATACTGTATTTTGTGCCGCACTGTGGTATTTGGTTCAGCTGGGGAGGTATATTGCTCTGCACTACGGTATTGCTGGTCCTGCCCGCTTCTGTTGTCCCTGCCTACGCACGCTAGCCATGCCTAATTATGTTGCCCCGGATTCTGTCAATTTGGACTCACCTGCAACATGGGGCCACTTTTACAATTTTTTTTTTCCAGGGCCACTTTTAGTTCCCAGTCCGCCCCTGCTGGCACAGATTACCAGATAAGCGTAGAGGAACATGACTAAGGGTGGGTTCACATATGCATCGTATATTCCGTTATACCGCTCTGTTATGACATGGTTATAACGGAATATAACGGAATCTAAGGACGGAATGCAAAACGGAACCCTTTAGAGGCATTCCGTTTTGCTCCGTCCTAATACAGTTCTATGGGCACAAATAACGGTTCCGTCTTGTTCCGTTATGTAAGACGGAAAAAAAGTTATTTGTGCCCATAGAACTGTATTAGGACGGAGCAAAACGGAATGTCTCTAAAGGGTTTAGTTTTTTGCATTCTGTCCTTAAATTCCGTTATATTCCGTTATAACGTTACACCAGAATGTATGATGCATATGTGAACCTTTTTACACATCAGTCACAATTTACAACACATAGTCAAGGGGCAAAGAGTGAACTATTCATACATAAGGCATAAAATAAAAATGATGGAGGCAAAAAAAACTGGCGCAAAATACAACACTGTCAATAAATCTCCCCCATTGTCCCCCAGATTTTTTAGGTCATTTATTTAGACTGGCGTTTTAGACACCGGTCTTAATACCCCAGCACTGGCCTCTACATAACTTAGGAGCACCACCACTGGCCTAAGGGTCCATTCACACGTCCGTGGTGTATTGCGGATCCGCAATCACCCAGCCGGCACCCCCATAGAACTGCCTATTCCTGTCCGCAATTGCAGACAAGAATAGGACATGTTCTATTTTATTCCGGAGCTGCGAACCGGAAGATCGGGGCCGTGCTCTGAAAATGCGGATGCGGAGAGAACAAAGTGTTGAGAATGAATGGGTCCGCACCTTTTCAGGATATTGCGGATGCAGACCCATTCCACGGACGTGTGAATGGACCCTAAATCTACGCCAGCTCCCTTGCTAAGCGTAGATTTAAGTCATTTTCTACGCCTAAAGCGTAGAAAATGATAAATGAGACGCCCCCTTCACCGCTCTGCCATGCCCCCTTTTTTAGAACTGGCGCACGCGGCATGGATGGGGAAGAAGTTCCAGATTCAGTCACAAATCCCCTGATATCCCAGATATACATCAAAATTGGCATATGGTATGTCTATTCATAAATGACCCCCTTTATTTCTAGGTTTCAATATCTCGTCTTGTGTTTGCAAAAAAAAAAGTGTCTAGACAACGAGCTCAAGGCAAGGAAATGGAAGAATCCGAGATGAACAGCCGCCGACAGCTGGTGAAGCAGACCGCATCCTTGAACTGTGCGCTGCACAGCGACTACCGTTATGCTATGTTCTGCCCCGTTACGCTGTGTACATTGGGATATGTCACGCGATGTTATATTGAGCTGGACAGAGGAATGTATCTGATGATTAACATGCACTTTATTGCAGAAGTTCTACTTTACATGCAAACCGAACATTGATATGCGAATCCCACCTCTGGGACCTGCTGCTATCACCAGAACGGGGCCCCCAAAGTGAAGGAGAGAGACAGAGCATGCGCATGCACGGGAGCTGTCTTACATTTAGACCTGCGCTGGATACGCCGACACCTCTTCATAACACCGGCGATTCACAGCCAGCGCAGGGGCGGGTCTAAAACACCAGTATTAATAAATGACCCCTTGGTTCGTATTTCCAATTTTTACAATTTTACAGTTGGCTACTGTGCGCTGTGGACCTATTCTGGACTGCTGCTGACGGACTGATTGGGCATATTGGACAGAGCCTTAACTCCGGGAGTACAGACCTCCATGGATATTGCAAATGTTTCTGGACCTTTTTTGACTAGACACTGTACATGGGTAGGCTTGAGCCAGATACCCTGGATTTAACTGGTGACCAGGCACTGTGACCCCACAAGCCTGATAAACCCTGTGCAGTACCCCGGAGCAGGGGGTATCTGCAAATGGTTTGTTATTTAATGTTATGTAATGTTATGTTATGTGACGCAACCAGTATAGCTGTGTATGTATGGCAGAGCCAGGGTTAATACTCCAGGTTAAGCCTTTTGAAGGAATTTAGGTGGGAATCCAAGATCCTCCCCAAGCTCCCCCCAAGTCGGTTTTAGGGGAAAGATCAGTGAAAGAGGAAGCTGTTATTATGCTTCCTCTTCTCGGGCATAGATCTCAACAGATCTATGTGTGAATTATTGCAAGATCAACAGATCAACTTGGAATCTGCATGGTCGAGCATAGGAGTCAGCAAGGTAACCTGCTACTATAGCCATTCTGACTTTGCTGCTGTGAGAGACACTGTTAAGACACCTTTCACACCTGGGCACGTCCTGGCCAGACGTGCCTTCAAGACCCTGTATCCCACAGTGGACATTACTGCCATAGATTCTACTGAGAGATGACACTGCTATAGGGGGGATCTATGGATGACACTATATAGCATCTTATGCTATATGTGTCATCCACAGATCCACCCTATGACAGTGCCATCCACATATCCCCCTCCCCATAACAGTGCCATCCACATATCCCCCTCCCCATAACAGTACCATCCACAGATCCCCCCCTAAACAGTGCCATCCACAGATCCCCCCCCTAAACAGTGCCATCCACATATCCCCCTCCCCATAACAGTGCCATCCACATATCCCCCTCTGCTAAACAGTGCCATCCACAGATCCCCCTCCCCGACGCTCACAGGAGTATATCTACAAACTGTAATCGGTAACTTTAACTTTAATCATCGCTCATCTCTTTACTAGGATACCTTACTCTCAGCTCCGGTAACAGCAGGCAGTGTGGGCGGCGCTCACTCACTGACGTCACGCGCCTGCGCCGCCTAGTGGGAGGAGCAGGTGCGTGACATCAGTGAGTGAGCGCCGCCCACACTGCCTGCTGTTACCGGAGCTGAGAGTAAGGTATCCTAGTAAAGAGATGAGCGATGATTAAAGTTAAAGTTACCGATTACAGATTATAAATGTATACTCCTGTGAGCGTCGTGGCCCTGTATATTCTAACCCCCAGGCAAGCGTCCCTGTCACCATGGGAACGCCTGTGGGTTAGAATATACCATCGGATCTGAGTATACCCGGCGTAAAAGACGACCCCCGACTTTTCAAAATAATTTCTAGTGTTAGAAAGTCGTATTATACGCCGGAAAATACGGTACCACAGGGCCGCACAAAATACTGCCGCCTCAAGCACGGTATTCAACTGTATCACCATCATGAGGACGGTGATGCAGTTGAGTTCAGGAGGGCACCTGTGGCCATTGAGCATCAGATCATTATGTATCTGGCCTGCAGCCATCAAGAGGGCTTGAGTGGCCCTCTGGGCATCGGCCCACCGGAAAATTTCCCTGTGGGGTCTATGGCGAATCCGCCTCTGCCTTGCACCCATACAGACACTTAACATAATGGGAACCCCAACTGCCATCAGGCAGGAGCCCCAACTTTAGGGTGTTCCCCTTGGAAAGGGTGCACTCTCCTTACACTGCGCAGGCGTAGGGAGCAACATAGTGAGGAAAGCCACTGCGATTGATTGTGACAGCCAGAGCCACTACCACTGCCATCCCCAGGCTCCTCAAAGATTTGCTGCATTAAAAATTGGCATCATGAATAGGAATTAATTTCTCAATGTCCTACCAAGCAAGTGGCCTTACTACTGCATCAGAAGCCCTAAAAGAGATTTTATTGTGCTGTTAAAGTGTGGAGTCTGCAGCCACATTGTGTTATCAGGGCTCCTTGTGGGTGTTCACACTCAACCCAACTTGCTAACAAGGCCAGGAATCGCTAGCACAGAAGAGGTTAATCTGCTCCGCCCATTCAAAGAAAGCAACCAGAGAATACGCCCAGCAGAGAATGGCCCACCTAGCCAGAGGAGCCTTTGACCCAGCAAGGGTGACCTCTGTACAGCTCACAGAGCATGCCCACTAAATTCTCCTATAGAGGTTAATAAATTGACTTATGTCCAAGGGTCTGCTGTAAGGAAAATCTCTGCAACTGCTACAACATTAGATTTACTATGCATCTCTGACTCTCATCGAGGGGTGCAGCTAAAAGCTCTTGGGCTCTAATACAAAATCTGCATTAGGGGCCCCTCACCAACCATGTGCTATTCATAATACTGGCTTTTCTAGAAACAGATTCTAGAAAGAGATTTAACAGCTGAAAAGAAGAAGATGACTATTTTAGGTTAAATGTCCATTAAAGGGGTTGTTCGAGTTATTTTTTTGTTCTTTCTATGTTCCTAACTGGGCAAATGTAACAGCTTTCCAATTAACTCACTTTATCTCCAGTGGCTGGTTTCTCAGATTTGACTGAGGGTCACATGACCGCTGATGTCAGCTTCTCTCCCTGCTCTGATAAACTTCATTTACAAGCCTGTAAACAAGACACTGGCCACGCCCCCCTTCACTGCCGTCTGCTCTCCCCTAGGATTCTTAACCCCTTCAGCTGCACACACTGGGTATCTGCAGCAGTGACAATTCTGGGCACAGGAGCTGAAGGACTAGAGAGAGCATTGCACAAGAAGGTAGGGGGAAGATCCTGTGTGTATTAGCAGTGTCATTATACAGCTGGGACTTGTAGTCCTACACATACAACATGCTGCAGAGTCTCCCAGCAGGCGGACATGTCACTCAGGGCAGCTCTTGTATCCACTCCCTTAGCAGTGTTTATATACAGCTGGGACTTGTAGTCCTACACATACAACATGCTTCAGAGTCTCCCAGCAGGCAGACATGTCACTCAGGGCAGCTCTTGTATTCACTCCCTTAGCAGAGCAGGGGGAGGGGCAGAGATTGTTTTTATTGCATGTAAATGAAGGGCCAGAAAAGAACCAGGGAAATGAGGAAATATATATATATTTTTTGCATAAAACTTGCTTAGTTTAGTTATATATTGCTGCCCATCAGTTTTTTAGTGCTATATATATTTTGTTCATAACTCGGACAACCCCTTTAAGGAAAAGGTCCAGTATTGGCTATTGACCTTCTATGACCCATGTAGACGGACCTCGTTACACAGAACCAGAGAAGAAGTGAGAAGAAGTTGAGTTATGAAATTTTTATTTTCTGGAAAAGCATCGGATGTTCTACTGGAAAGACTTCACTTTCTATGTAAATAGTACATGATATATGGAAACTATTCGGGAAATAATGTAAAGCTACATGCAAATCCTGCCTCGTCATAATAGGCTGATGGGAAATAATTGTATGTAAGAAACGGAAAATGTCCAAATTATTTATGAGATAGAGAATCTTGTTATTACATGGAATAAATACATAAGAATAGTGGTTGTGTCTCCATGACTGTCTGTATTATTTACTATATAGGACATTCCATACTTTGCAGTTAGAGATTTTAAGGGCATATGGAGGACATAGATGGAAGTCTCACACTAAAGACCCTTCCCCCCCCCCCGCCCAAAAAAATGAGCCAGGGCTGCTAATCAACCATAGCCGGAGGACCGCTCTCTCCATGTACAAACCGGATTCCAAAAAAGTTGGGACACTAAACAAATTGTGAATAAAAACTGAATGCAATGATGTGGAGATGGCAAATGTCAATATTTTATTTGTAATAGAACGTAGATGACGGATCAAACGTTTAATCCGAGTAAATGTATAATTTTAAAGGAAAAATACGTCGATTCAAATTTTCACGGTGTCAACAAATCCCCAAAAAGTTGGGACAAGTAGCAATAAGAGGCTAGAAAAAGTAAATTTGAGCATAACGAAGAGCTGGAAGACCAATTAACACTAATTAGGTCAATTGGCAACATGATTGGGTATAAAAAGAGCTTCTCAGAGCGGCAGTGTCTCTCAGAAGCCAAGATGGGTAGAGGATCACCAATTCCCACAATGTTGCGCAGAAAGATAGTGGAGCAATATCAGAAAGGTGTTACCCAGCGGAAAATTGCAAAGACTTTGCATCTATCATCATCAACTGTGCATAACATCATCCGAAGATTCAGAGAATCTGGAACAATCTCTGTGCGTAAGGGTCAAGGCCGTAAAACCATACTGGATGCCCGTGATCTCCGGGCCCTTAAACGACACTGCACCACAAACAGGAATGCTACTGTAAAGGAAATCACAGAATGGGCTCAGGAATACTTCCAGAAACCATTGTCAGTGAACGCAATCCACCGTGCCATCCGCCGCTGCCAGCTGAAACTCTACAGTGCAAAGAAGAAGCCATTTCTAAGCAAGATCCACAAGCTCAGGCGTTTTCACTGGGCCAGGGATCATTTACAATGGAGTGTGGCAAAATGGAAGACTGTTCTGTGGTCAGACGAGTCACGATTCAAAGTTATTTTTGGAAATCTGGGACACCGTGTCATCCGGACCAAAGAGGACAAGGACAACCCAAGTTGTTATCAACGCTCAGTTCAGAAGCCTGCATCTCTGATGGTATGGGGTTGCATGAGTGCGTGTGGCATGGGCAGCTTGCAGAAAAATATATTCAGGTTCTAGAACAACATCTGCTCCCATCCAGACGTCATCTCTTTCAGGGAAGACCCTGCATTTTTCGACAAGATAATGCCAGACCACATTCTGCATCAATCACAACATCATGGCTGCGTAGGAGAAGGGTCCGGCTACTGAAATGGCCAGTCTGCAGTCCAGATCTTTCACCTATAGAGAACATTTGGCGCATCATAAAGAGGAAGGTGCAACAAAGAAGGCCCAAGACGATTGAACAGTTAGAGGCCTGTATTAGACAAGAATGGGAGAGCATTCCTATTTCTAAACTTGAGGAACTGGTCTCCTCGGTCCCCAGACGTCTGTTGAGTGTTGTAAGAAGAAGGGGAGATGCCACACAGTGGTGAAAATGGCCTTGTCCCAACTTTTTGGGGATTTGTTGACACCATGAAATTCTGATTTAGCATATTTTTCCCTTAAAATTGTACATTTTCTCAGTTTAAACTTTTGTTCTGTGATTTATGTTCTATTCTGAATGAAATATTAGAAGTTGGCACCTCCACATCATTGCATTTAGTATTTATTCACGATTTGTATAGTGTCCCAACTTTTTTGGAATCCGGTTTGTATTACATTCAATGGAATTGCCACGTGTAATACTACATTTTGCCTGTAGAGGCCACTGCAGTCAACTTGAGCAGCCAGAGGCAAAACTAGTTGCTTGCTGGGGGTCTTAAAGGTGGAGGGCATTGAAATTCATGGGGTTATCTGTGATAAGGCAACCATTTTACCCCTTTACTGAATGAGCCATTTTGGTCTTTTGAGGGTTTTCTGGGGTATGGATAGGCAGTGTTATAAAGTATCGGCAGCCTTTCCTATGTGCTCCTTTATCAGTCTAGCACCTCAACTCTGGTGCTCCTTGCTGGTCTTTGTTTCCGTACTTGCATCGATTATGTCCCCGATTAACCCACGTGATCACTGTAGCCAATAACCCTCCTTAGCGGACATAGTGGGTAGTCAGAGATTGCTGCAGTGCCAGAAACAAAGACCGGCGGGGAGCACGGGAGCAGTGGAGTCGTGATATCGGGGAACAGACTGGTGAGTAAGTCAATGACTGTTATCTTATAGCACCCCCCGTCTTTATCTACATTTTTGGGGTTCTTGGAAAACCCCTTAAAGGACCAAGGATTTTTTTATTTATTTTTTTCATGGGGAAATGCATAAAAAAGTTTGCTTAAATAAAATTGCGATTTTATTTATTTTTTTCTTAGATTTTTTGGGTTTGCCTCATGATTTAGGCCTGGCCAGTGGGAAAACTGCAGGATTATGTACATTTATTTTTAATATATTTTTTTATATATTTTGCTTTTTTTTTTATCACCAAAAACTGGAAAAAAATAAAAAAATGCTTAACATAAAAATGTGATTTAAACAATAGGTCATTTTCTGATAGTACATTTCCTTTAAAAAGGTTGTCTCACTTAAGAAAGTGGCATTTATCATGTAGAGAAAGTTAATACAAGCCACTTACTAATGTATTGTGATTGTCCATATTGCTTCCTTTGCTGGCTGGATTCATTTTTCCATCACATTATCCATTCATCAGTGGTGGTCGTTCATTGCACACTATAGGAAAGAGCACCAGCCTATGTGCGCACCCACAGTCCCAGCCACCAGAGAGGCCGGTGTTTTTTTCCTACAGTTTTTTCCTATAGTGATGAAATGCAGGGTGGTCGTAACCATGGAAACGAGCAGTGTATAATGTGGCAATGGAAAAATGAATGAAGCCAGCAAAGGGACAATATGGACAATCACAATACATTAGTAAGTGCCTGGTATTTACTTCCTCTACATGATAATTGCCACTTGCTGAAGTGAGACGACCCCTTTAAGCCCAGGACAGTCTCAGTTACCCCATCAGCCCTGGAGATTGCATTGCCTGGGCTGAGAGGTACAGAACAAAGGAAGCAACCTCTATTTATCTGCACCATGATGGCATTGCTGGTGGGGCGTAATAGTTAAATGTCGAGATCAGACTTTTCTCTGATCCTGGCCATTAGTGCACAGATGTGATAACTCACAATGGAGTTTAACCCCTTCAGGACACAGCCTTATTTCACCTTAAGGAAATGAACAGGCCATTTTTTGCAAATCTGACCAGTAATAACTTTAAAATGCCAGGTCATTCTGAGATAGTTTTTTCGTCACATATTGTACTTCATGACACTGGTAAAATGGAGTAAAAAAAAATCTTTTTTATTTATAAAAAAATACCAAATTTACCAAAAATTTAGAAAAATTAGCAAATTTCTAACTTTCAATTTCTCTACTTCTACAATACATAGTAATAACTAATTTACATACCCCATATGTCTACTTCATGTTTGGATCATTTGGGGAGTGCTATTTAATTTTTTGGGGACGTTACAAGGCTTAGAAGTTTAGAAGCAAATCTTGGAAATTTTCGGAAATTTTCAAAAAAAAATTTTTTTAGGGACCAGTTCAGGTTTGAAGTCACTTTGTGAGTCTTACATAAGAGAAACCACCCAAAAATGCCCCCATGTTAGAAACTACACCCCTCAAGGTATTCAAAACTGATCTCACAAACTATGTTAACCCTTTAGGTGTTGCACAAGAGTTATTGGCAAATGGGGATGAATTTGAGAATTTCATTTTTTTGGGTTAACAGTCAAACAAGACTGTATCTTTATTGCCCTGACTCCGCCGTTTACAGAAACACCCCATATGTGGTCGTACACTACTGTACGGCCACACGGCAGGGTGTAGAGGGAAGGAGCGCCGTGTGGGTTTTGGGGGGCTGTTTTTTATGGAACGGTTTATTTACACCGTGTCCTATTTCAAGACCCCCTGATGCACCCCTACAGTAAAAACTCCCTAAAAGTGACCCCATTATGGAAACTATGGGATAAGGTGGCGTTTTTTTGGGGACTATTTTTAGGGTACATATGTTTTTTGGTTGCTCTATATTACATTTTTGTGAGGTAAGGTTACCAAAAATGAAAATTCGGAAATTTCATCTCCATTTGCCATAAACTGTTGAGGAACACCTAAAGGGTTAATAAAGTTTGTAAAATCAGTTTTGAATACCTTAAGGGGTGTAGTTTCTTAGATGGGGTCACTTTTAGGGAGTTTCTACTCTAGGGGGGCATCAGGGGGGCTTCTAAAGGGACATTATGTCAATAAAAAAGGCCATCAAAATCGGCCTTCCAGAAACCATGTCGGTCCTTTCCTTTTGCGCCTCCCTTTTACTGATACAGCAGTTTACAACCACAAATGTGGCGTTTCTGTAAACTGCAGTATCAGGGTAATAAATATTAAGTTTTGTTTGGCTGTTAACCCTTGGTTTTTACCGGAAACGACGGATTGAAATGGAAAAGTGCCAAAAATAGCTGTTTTGGCACCATTTTGAATATTTATTTTGGACCGTGTTAATCTGGGGGGTTGGGTCATGGGGTATTTTTACAGAGGAGATTATTACGGACGCGGCGATACCTAATAAGTCTATATTTTTACAATTATTTAGGTTTTAGATTATATTATCTTTTTGGATACAAAAAAAATATTTTTTTTGTATCTCTATAGTCTAAGGAAGGCCCCTTTTACACGGGCGAGTATTCCGCGCGGGTGCAATGCGTGAGTTGAACGCATTGCACTTGCACTGAATCCTGACCCATTCATTTCTATAGGGCTGTGCACATGAGCGGTGATTTTCACGCATTACTTGTGCGTTGCGTGAAAATCACAGCATGCTCTATATATTTTCAGAAGTGAATGGGGCCGCGTGAAAATCTCAAGCATCCGCAAGCAAGTGCGGATGCGGTGCGATTTTCACGCATGGTTGCTAGGTGACGATCGGGCTGGGGACCCGATCTGTATTATTTTCCCTTATAACATGATTATACGGGAAAATAATAGCATTCTGAATACAGAATGCAAAGTAAAATAGTGATGGAGGGGTTAAAAATAAAAAAAGATTAACTCATCGAGTCCACTTGATCGTGTAGTTGCGAATCTCTATCTTCTTCTATAATGTTGAGCTGCCGGCTAAGGACCTGTGGTGACGTCACATCACATGATTCAATCACATGGTCCCTCACAATGGTGATGAACCATGTGATTGGACCATGTGATGAGCACAGTGACGTCATCAAAGGTCCTATTCCTGTGCACAGCAAAGAAATAGACAATAGAGATTCTGGCTGCGCGATCAAGTGGATTAAGGTGAGTTAAAATTTATTTTTATTTTTTTAACCCCTCCAGCACTATTGTACTAAGCATTCTGTATTGAGAATGCTATTATTTTCCCTTATAACCATGTTATAAGGGAAAATAATACAATCTACACAACACCTAACCCAAACCCGAACTTCTGTAAAGAAGTTCGGGTTTGGGTACCAAACATGCCGATTTTTTTCACGCAAGTGCAAAACGCATCACAATGTTTTGCACTCGCGAGGAAAAATCGTGCATTTTCCCGGAGCTGCTCGTTCTAGGCTGGGCCACAGGGTCCCTAGCATGGGGGTCCTCTCGATCCGCCGCCTTGGGGGCTCATCATCGCTTGATGATGAGGAGGATATAGATGATAACAGGAACATGGGGTCATCCTTATCCTCACTGGGGCTCTCGGACTCGGAGGCAATAAGAGAATGTCCGAGAACGTCCGGCGGGCCATAGGGGAGTGTGTGTCTGAGTGTGTATGTGAGTGTGTGTAAATCTTTATTAGGTGTGCGTGTGTGTGGGGCACGGGTGTTCACGCACTTACCCTATAGCTATAAAAAATAAATAAAGATCCCTAACTAAAAAAAGTGTAAAAAAAGTGTAAAAAAAAATAAAAAATACAAATGCGCTGTGGGGCGAGGTGGGCGATGCTCTAACAGTGGCCGGACGCAAAGAGTGCCGGCCACAGATAGCGCATGCAAAGAAAAAAAAAAAACTAGCACCCCCAAAAAGTGTGTGTGTGTGTGTGGTGGCAAGCTGGGGGGGGGGGGGTCTAGGGTCACACAGCTAACTGTGGACCCCAGACAACCGATCAGGGGGCTCACAGATAGAGTTGAGCGGACACCTGGATGTTCGGGTTCGAGAAGTTCGGCCGAACTTCCCGGAAATGTATGGGTTCGGGATCTGAACCCGATCCGTACTTCGTCCCGAACCCCATTGAAGTCAATGGGGACCCAAACTTTTCGGCACTAAAAAGGCTGTAAAACAGCCCAGGAAAGGGCTAGAGGGCTGCAAAAGGCAGCAACATGTAGGTAAATCCCCTGCAAACAAATGTGGATAGGGAAATGAATTAAAATAAAAATAAAATAAATAAAAATTAACCAATATCAATTGGAGAGAGGTCCCATAGCAGAGAATCTGGCTTCACGTCAGCCACCACTGCAACAGTCCATTGTCAGATATTTAGGCCCCGTCACCCAGGCAGAGGAGAGAGGTCCCGTAACAGAGAATCTGTCTTCATGTCAGCAGAGAATCAGTCTGCATGTCATGGCAGAGAATGAGGCTTCACGTCACCCACCACTGCAACAGTCCATTGGCATATATTTAGGCCCAGCACACACACAGGCAGAGGAGAGAGGTCCCGTAACAGACAATCTGGCTTCATGTCAGCAGAGAATCAGTCTGCATGTCATAGCAGAGAATGAGGCTTCACGTCAGCCACCACTGCAACAGTCCATTGTCATATATTTAGGCCCAGCACACAGGCAGAGGAGAGAGGTCCCGTAACAGAGGATCTGTCTTCATGTCAGCAGAGAATTAGTCTGCATGTCATAGCAGAGAATGAGGCTTCACGTCACCCACCACTGCAACAGTCCATTGTCATATATTTAGGCCCAGCACCCAGGCAGAGGAGAGAGGTCCCGTAACAGAGAATCTGGCTTCATGTCAGCAGAGAATTAGTCTGCATGTCATAGCAGAGAATCAGGCTTCACGTCAGCCACCACTGCAACAGTCCATTGTCATATATTTAGGCCCAGGCACCCAGGTAGAGGAGAGAGGTCCCGTAACAGAGAATCTGGCTTCATGTCAGCAGAGAATCAGTCTGCATGTCATAGCAGAGAATCAGGCTTCACGTCACCCACCACTGCAACAGTCCATTGTCAGATATTTAGGCCCAGCACCCAGGCAGAGGAGAGAGGTCCCGTAACAGAGGATCTGGCTTCATGTCAGCAGAGAATCAGTCTGCATGTCATAGCAGAGAATCAGGCTTCACGTCAGCCACCAATGCAACAGTCCATTGTCATATATTTAGGCCCAGCACCCAGGCAGAGGAGAGAGGTCCCGTAACAGAGAATCTGGCTTCATGTCAGCAGAGAATTAGTCTGCATGTCATAGCAGAGAATCAGGCTTCACGTCAGCCACCACTGCAACAGTCCATTGTCATATATTTAGGCCCAGGCACCCAGGTAGAGGAGAGAGGTCCCGTAACAGAGAATCTGGCTTCATGTCAGCAGAGAATCAGTCTGCATGTCATAGCAGAGAATCAGGCTTCACGTCAGCCACCACTGCAACAGTCCATTGTCAGATATTTAGGCCCAGCACCCAGGCAGAGGAGAGAGGTCCCGTAACAGAGGATCTGGCTTCATGTCAGCAGAGAATCAGTCTGCATGTCATAGCAGAGAATCAGGCTTCACGTCAGCCACCAATGCAACAGTCCATTGTCAGATATTTAGGCCCAGCACCCAGGCAGAGGAGAGAGGTCCCGTAACAGACAATCAGGCTTCACGTCACCCAACATTGTAACAGTCCATTGGCATATATTTAGGCCCCGGCACACAGGCAGAGGAGAGGTTCATTCAACTTTGGGTAGCCTCGCAATATAATGGTAAAATGAAAATAAAAATAGGATTGAATGAGGAAGTGCCCTGGAGTCCAATAATATATGGTTATGGGGAGGTAGTTAATGTCTAATCTGCACAAGGGACGGACAGGTCCTGTGGGATCCATGCCTGGTTCATTTTTATGAACGTCAGCTTGTCCACATTGGCTGTAGACAGGCGGCTGCGTTTGTCTGTAATGACGCCCCCTGCCGTGCTGAATACACGTTCAGACAAAACGCTGGCCGCCGGGCAGGCCAGCACCTCCAAGGCATAAAAGGCTAGCTCTGGCCACGTGGACAATTTAGAGACCCAGAAGTTGAATGGGGCCAAACTATCAGGCAGTACGTGGAGGGGTGTGCACACGTACTGTTCCACCATGTTAGTGAAATGTTGCCTCCTGCTAACACGTTGCGTATCAGGTGGTGGTGCAGTTAGCTGTGGCGTGTTGACAAAACTTTTCCACATCTCTGCCATGCTAACCCTGCCCTCAGAGGAGCTGGCCGTGACACAGCTGCCTTGGCGACCTCTTGCTCCTCCTCTGCCTTGGCCTTGGGCTTCCACTTGTTCCCCTGTGACATTTGGGAATGCTCTCAGTAGCGCGTCTACCAACGTGCGCTTGTACTCGCGCATCTTCCTATCACGCTCCAGTGCAGGAAGTAAGGTGGGCACATTGTCTTTGTACCGTGGATCCAGCAGGGTGGCAACCCAGTAGTCCGCACACGTTAAAATGTGGGCAACTCTGCTGTCGTTGCGCAGGCACTGCAGCATGTAGTCGCTCATGTGTGCCAGGCTGCCCAGGGGTAAGGACAAGCTGTCCTCTGTGGGAGGCGTATCGTCATCGTCCTGCCTTTCCCCCCAGCCACGCACCAGTGATGGGCCCGGGCTGCGTTGGGTGCCACCCCGCTGTGACCATGCTTCATTCTCATCCTCCTCCACCTCCTCCTCATCCTCGTCCTCCAGTAGTGGGCCCTGGCTGGCCACATTTGTACCTGGCCTCTGCTGTTGCAAAAAACCTCCCTCTGAGTCACTTCGAAGAGACTGGCCTGAAAGTGCTAAAAATGACCCCTCTTCCTCCTCCTCCTCCTCCTCCTCCTGGGCCACCTCCTCTTCCATCATCGCCCTAAGTGTTTTCTCAAGGAGACATAGAAGTGGTATTGTAACGCTGATAACGGCGTCATCTCCACTGGCCATGTTGGTGGAGTACTTGAAACAGCGCAACAGGGCACACAGGTCTCGCATGGAGGCCCAGTCATTGGTGGTGAAGTGGTGCTGTTCCGCAGTGCGACTGACCCGTGCGTGCTGCAGCTGAAACTCCACTATGGCCTGCTGCTGCTCGCACAGTCTGTCCAGCATGTGCAAGGTGGAGTTCCACCTGGTGGGCACGTCGCATATGAGGCGGTGAGCGGGAAGGCCGAAGTTACGCTGTAGCGCAGACAGGCGAGCAGTGGCAGGATGTGAACGCCAGAAACGCGAACAGACGGCCCGCACTTTATGCAGCAGCTCTGACATGTCGGGGTAGTTGTGAATGAACTTCTGCACCACCAAATTCAGCACATGCGCCAGGCAAGGGATGTGCGTCAAACCGGCTAGTCCCAGAGCTGCAACGAGATTTCGGCCATTATCGCACACCACCAGGCCGGGCTTGAGGCTCACCGGCAGCAACCACTCGTCGGTCTGTTGTTCTATACCCCGCCACAACTCCTGTGCGGTGTGGGGCCTGTCCCCCAAACATATGAGTTTCAGAATGGCCTGCTGACGTTTACCCCGGGCTGTGCTCAAGTTGGTGGTGAAGGTGTGTGGCTGACTAGATGAGCAGGTGGATGAAGAGGAGGAGGAAGCCGAGAAGGAGGAGGTGGCAACAGGAGGCAAAGAATGTTGCCCTGTGATCCTTGGCGGCGGAAGGACGTGCGCCAAACAGCTCTCCGCCTGGGGCCCAGCTGCCACTACATTTACCCAGTGTGCAGTTAGGGAGATATAGCGTCCCTGGCCGTGCTTACTGGTCCACGTATCTGTGGTTAGGTGGACCTTGCCACAGATGGCGTTGCGCAGTGCACACTTGATTTTATCGGATACTTGGTTGTACAGGGAAGGCACGGCTCTCTTGGAGAAGTAGTGGCGACTGGGAACAACATACTGTGGGACAGCAAGCGACATGAGCTGTTTGAAGCTGTCTGTGTCCACCAGCCTAAATGACAGCATTTCATAGGCCAGTAGTTTAGAAATGCTGGCATTCAGGGCCAGGGATCGAGGGTGGCTAGGTGGGAATTTACGCTTTCTCTCAAATGTTTGTGAGATGGAGAGCTGAACGCTGCCGTGTGACATGGTTGAGATGCTTGGTGACGGAGGTGGTGGTGGTGTTGGTGGTACATCCCCTGTTTGCTGGGCGGCAGGTGCCAACGTTCCTCCAGAGGCGGAGGAAGAGGCCGAGGCGGCGGCAGCAGCAGAAGAGGCCGAGGCGGCAGCAGCAGAAGAGGTAGCAGGGGGAGCCTGAGTGACTTCCTTGTTTTTAAGGTGTTTACTCCACTGCAGTTCATGCTTTGCATGCAGGTGCCTGGTCATGCAGGTTGTGCTAAGGTTCAGAACGTTAATGCCTCGCTTCAGGCTCTGATGGCACAGCGTGCAAACCACTCGGGTCTTGTCGTCAGCACATTGTTTGAAGAAGTGCCATGCCAGGGAACTCCTTGAAGCTGCCTTTGGGGTGCTCGGTCCCAGATGGCGGCGGTCAGTAGCAGGCGGAGTCTCTTGGCGGCGGGTGTTCTGCTTTTGCCCACTGCTCCCTCTTTTGCTACGCTGTTGGCTCGGTCTCACCACTGCCTCTTCCTCCGAACTGTGAAAGTCAGTGGCACGACCTTCATTCCATGTGGGGTCTAGGACCTCATCGTCCCCTGCATCGTCTTCCACCCAGTCTTGATCCCTGACCTCCTGTTCAGTCTGCACACTGCAGAAAGACGCAGCAGTTGGCTCCTGTGTTTCGTCATCATCAGAGACATGCTGAGGTGGTATTCCCATGTCCTCATCATCAGGAAACATAAGTGGTTGTGCGTCAGCGCATTCTATGTCTTCCACCGCTGGGGAAGGGCTAGGTGGATGCGCTTGGGAAACCCTGCCAGCGGAGTCTTCAAACAGCATAAGAGACTGCTGCATAACTTGAGGCTGAGACAGTTTCCCTGGTATGCATGGGGGTGATGTGACAGACTGATGGGGTTGGTTTTCAGGCGCCATCTGTGCGCTTTCTGCAGAAGACTGGGTGGGAGATAATGTGAACGTGCTGGATCCACTGTCGGCCAACCAATTGACTGCTCAGGCCTTACCATCCTTAGAACGGCATTGGGCCCCACCAAATATCGCTGTAAATTCTGGCGGCTACTGGGACCTGAGGTAGTTGGTACACTAGGACGTGTGGCTGTGGCAGAACGGCCACGTCCTCTCCCAGCACCAGAGGGTCCACTAACACCACCACGACCATGTCCACGTCCGCGTCCCTTACTAGATGTTTTCCTCATTGTTATCGTTCACCACAACAACAAAAATATTATTTGACCCAATGTATTGAATTCAAATTCAGGCCTTTTTTTTAAAGACAACTAACCTAACACTATCTGCATATCTATTTAGGTACCGTATTACACTAATACAGGCACAGCAGTAACCACAGATTTAGCTGACTATAAATTTGAGGCCTATTATTTAGGCGCTGAGTGGCAGGTATAGGTTTACTGACAGAATTAGACTTGGAAATGCACAGTAGCGTGTGTGTGAAGTTATTCTGAATGACCCTATGTGCACCTTGAATATTATATACCCTTTTAGGGATAGATTTCAAATAGCTCTGATACAGCAGAAACCACTAAATTATGAAATTGCTAAATTGGCAATTGTATATCAACCCAGAACAAAAAATGTGCTTTGACGGACACTAAATAACTTGACCAGCCAGAACAGTACAGCGGTAACGACAGATTTAGCGGGATATAAACTTGAGGCCTAGTATTTAGGCGCTGGGTGACAGGTATACGTTTACTGACAGAATTAGACTGGGATATGGCCAAAAAATAACCACACTATTGATGGTTAAATGCACTTGGTGTGACAGCTTGACCAACCACACTACTGAGGGTTAAATGCACTTGGTGACAGGCGCAGCTTGCCCCTGATGTAGGCTTTAGCCAAAAAACAACCACACCATTGAGGGTTAAATGAACTTGGTCGCAGCTTGTGCTGGCGCACCACAAGACACAAAATGGCCGCCGATCACCCCAGAAAAAAGTGACTGACAAACGGTCTGGGCAGCCTAGAAAACAGTGAGCAATTGAGTATCAGCAGCTCAATGATCCACAGCTGCAGATCGATCAATTAATCAAGTCCTTTGGAGGAGTTAATCTGCCTAATCTCGCCCTACTGTCGCAGCCGCAACCTCTCCCTACGCTAATCAGAGCAGAGTGACGGGCGGCCCTACGTGACTCCAGCTTAAATAGAGGCTGGGTCACATGGTGCTCTGGCCAATCACAGCCATGCCAATAGTAGGCATGGCTGTGATGGCCTCTTGGGGCAAGTAGTATGACGCTTGTTGATTGGCTGCTTTGCAGCCTTTCAAAAAGCGCCAAGAAAGCGACGAACACCGAACCCGAACCCGGACTTTTACGAAAAGGTCCGGGTTCGGGTCCGTGTCACGGACACCCCAAAATTCAGTACGAACCCGAACTATACAGTTCGGGTTCGCTCATCCCTACTCACAGACCCAAAAAGTTTTTTGTTTTTTTTACCTAACTACCCTAACTACCCCTGCCTACACCTCCCACTACCTGCCTGCCTGCCCCTGCCTGTCCCTGCCTCCTAAGGTGCCTGAAGGCACCAAAAACTCACAAGATGGTGGGCAGTGTGATCTCCAGCTGCTCTCCCCGCTCCACGGACCGGAATGAGGAAGGAGAGCAGCGGCGGAGATTCAATCTTGCCGCACTCCGCCCACATGCCGCATGGGGACCAATCGCAGGCAATCCTGAGAGGTGACGTGATCGCCACCTCACAGGATCGCAGGACGGTGATTGATGGTGTATAATCACACCACCAATCACCGTCCTTTCCGGGTTATCGGGTCATCAAAGACCCGAATAACCCGGAAACGCAGAAAACCGCAGGTCTGAATTGTTGTGTCTGCGATCGCCGACATCGGGGGTCACAAGACCCCCCTGGGCATTGGTACAGAGTGCCTGCCGAATGATTTTGGCAGGCATTTGGTTCTGATCACCGCAGGCGGCGCTGCGGTGATCGAAAATTCTCAGGACGTACCGGTATGCCCTGTGTCCTGAAGAGGTTAAAGAACACTCCAGGTAACAATAGTTCTGTGTGTTATGCCCACTGCAGGGTCTGAAGGGCATGTCTGACACAGGGATTCTCTGATGTTTTTGGAATCCCTGTGTCACGTTCCGCCCTCTCGGGCTCTCTCTATACTCCCTGCGGCTGGGGGTGGGGTGCTGGGAGATCACTGCACACACGAGTAAGGGTGCATTCACACCACCGTTTGATGCAACAAGATCCATTTTTTTTTACTGGATCCTGTTTATTTTTTTTCTCCCTCTTTTCTTCTGACGCATCAGAAGAATGGAAAGCTAAACGGTGATGTGAATGCACCCTTAGGCCTCATGCACACGGCCGTTGTTTTGGTCCGCATCCGAGCCGCAGTTTTTGAGGCTCGGATGCGGACCCATTCACTTCAATGGGGCAGCAAAAGATGCGGACAGCACTCCGTGTGCTGTCCGCATCCGTTGCTCCGTTCCGTGGCCTCGCAAAAATTTATAACATGTCCTATTCTTGTCCGTTTTGCGGACAAGAATAGGCATTTCTTCAATGGGCCTCCCGTTCCGTTCCGCAAATTGCGGAAGGCACACAGGCAGCTTCAGTTTTTTGCGGAACCGCGGTTTGGGTTTGCGGACCGCAAAAAAAGGAACGGTCGTGTGCATGAGGCCTTACTGGTGTGTGCAGTCATCTCCCAGCACAGGACTGGGTCTTTCATTATCAGACCTGAGCTGTCAATCACATTACCACCCCTCTCAAACCGAGCTGCTTAGCATTGTAAACAATAGGGACGGCACCGCGGTGCCCAGCGCAGGATATTTTTCGCATAAACAATGCAGGGCGGCTCCTGATTGTATTGTTATTGGATCTGCCATAGCTGGAACAAGCCGGTGATTACATTTTTCTATAATTTATCAGACTGCTTGTATATTTGTTGTGGGAGTAATATTTCTAAGATCCTTTTTAAGAAGATTTACAAGCTCAGATTTCCCTGGAGCTGAACGGATACTGATTCATGCATACAGAAAGTTAATTTAATAGAGACTGTGACTTGTATTCTTCACCAGCGCCAGAGGAGAATATAAAAACTACTGAAATATTCTGTGTTCACATAATGAAAAAGCGATGCTCAAGGTTATAAATGACACAAAGAGAATGCACAATCGCCGTGTTTTCTGTGGTATGTAGGGATGGACAAACCATATGTGCTTCCTAAGGGGCCCAGGGATACTTCACATTCGATGTCTCTATGCACATTGTCACTAGGGATGAGCGAACCCGAACTGTATAGTTCGGGTTCGTACCGAATTTTGGGGTGTCCGTGACACCGACCCGAACCCGGACATTTTCGTAAAAGTCCGGGTTCGGGTTCGGTGTTCGTCGCTTTCTTGGCGCTTTTTGAAAGGCTACTAAGCAGCCAATCAACAAGCGTCATACTACTTGCCCCAAGAGGCCATCACAGCCATGCCTACTATTGGCATGGCTGTGATTGGCCAGAGCACCATGTGACCCAGCCTCTATTTAAGCTGGAGTCACATAGCGCCGCCCGTCACTCTGCTCTGATTAGCGTAGGGAGAGGTTGCAGCTGCGACAGTAGGGCGAGATTAGGCAGATTAACTCCTCCAAAAGACTCCATCCATTGATCGATCAGCTGTGGATGATTGAACTGCTGCTATTGAATTGCTCACTGTTTTTAGGCTGCCCAGAGCGTTTTTCAGTCACTTTTTTCTGGGGTGATCGGCGGCCATTTTGTGTCTTGTGGTGCGCCAGCACAAGCTGCGACCAAGTGCATTTAACCCTCAATGGTGTGGTTGTTTTTGGCTAAAGCCTACATCAGGGTGAAGCTGTCACACCAAGTGCATTTAACCAGCAATAGTCTGTTTATTTTTTGGCCATATAATACATCAGGGGCAAGCTGCGCCCGTCACCAAGTGCATTTAACCCTCAGTAGTGTGGTTGGTCAAGCTGTCACACCAAGTGCATTTAACCAGCAATAGTCTGTTTATTTTTTGGCCATATACTACATCAGGGGCAAGCTGCGCCTGTCACCAAGTGAATTTAACCCTCAGTAGTGTGGTTGGTCAAGCTGTCACACCAAGTGCATTTAACCATCAATAGTGTGGTTATTGTTTGGCCATATCCCAGTCTAATTCTGTCAGTAAACCTATACCTGTCACCCAGCGCCTAAATACTAGGCCTCAAGTTTATATCCAGCTAAATCTGTCGTTACTGGTGTGGCTGGTCAAGTTATTTAGTGTCCGTCAAAGCACAGTTTTTGTTCTGGGTTGAAATACAATTCCCAATTTAGCAATTTCATAATTTAGTGGTTTCTGCTGTATCAGAGCTATTTGAAATCTATCCCTAAAAGGGTATATAATATTCAAGGTGCACATAGGGTCATTCTGAATAACTTCACACACACGCTACTGTGCATTTCCAAGTCTAATTCTGTCAGTAAACCTATACCTGTCACCCAGCGCCTAAATACTAGGCCTCAAATTAATATCCAGCTAAATCTGTCGTTACTGCTGTACTGTTGTGGCTGGGAAAGTTATTTAGTGTCCGTCAAAGCACATTTTTTGTTCTGGGTTGAAATACAATTCCCAATTTAGCAATTTCCTAATTTAGTGGTTTCTGCTGTATCAAGCCTACTTTAAATACATCCCTAAAAGGGTATATCAGAATCAAGGTGCTGATAGGGTCATTCTCAATACCTTCACACACACGCTACTGTGCATATCCCAGTCTAATTCTGTCCGTAAAACGTATACCTGTCACCCAGCGCCTAAATACTAGGCCTCAAATTCATAGTCAGCTAAATCTGTCGTTACTGCTGTGCCTGTATTAGTGTAATACGGTACCTAAATAGATAGCCAGATAGTGTTAGGTGTCTGTAAAAAAAGGCCTGAATTTGAATTCAATACATTGGGCCAAATAATATTTTTGTTGTTGTGGTGAACGATAACAATGAGGAAAACATCTAGTAAGGGACGCGGACGTGGACATGGTCGTGGTGGTGTTAGTGGACCCTCTGGTGCTGGGAGAGGACGTGGCCGTTCTGCCACATCCACACGTCCTAGTGTACCAACTACCTCAGGTCCCAGTAGCCGCCAGAATTTACAGCGATATATGGTGGGGCCCAATGCCGTTCTAAGGATGGTAAGGCCTGAGCAGGTACAGGCATTAGTCAATTGGGTGGCCGACAGTGGATCCAGCACGTTCACATTATCTCCCACCCAGTCTTCTGCAGAAAGCGCACAGATGGCGCCTGAAAACCAACCCCATCAGTCTGTCACATCACCCCCATGCATACCAGGGAAACTGTCTCAGCCTCAAGTTATGCAGCAGTCTCTTATGCTGTTTGAAGACTCCGCTGGCAGGGTTTCCCAAGGGCATCCACCTAGCCCTTCCCCAGCGGTGGAAGACATAGAATGCACTGACGCACAACCACTTATGTTTCCTGATGATGAGGACATGGGAATACCACCTCAGCATGTCTCTGATGATGACGAAACACAGGTGCCAACTGCTGCGTCTTTCTGCAGTGTGCAGACTGAACAGGAGGTCAGGGATCAAGACTGGGTGGAAGACGATGCAGGGGACGATGAGGTCCTAGACCCCACATGGAATGAAGGTCGTGCCACTGACTTTCACAGTTCGGAGGAAGAGGCAGTGGTGAGACCGAGCCAACAGCGTAGCAAAAGAGGGAGCAGTGGGCAAAAGCAGAACACCCGCCGCCAAGAGATTCCGCCTGCTACTGACCGCCGCCATCTGGGACCGAGCACCCCAAAGGCAGCTTCAAGGAGTTCCCTGGCATGACACTTCTTCAAACAATGTGCTGAGGACAAGACCCGAGTGGTTTGCACGCTGTGCCATCAGAGCCTGAAGCGAGGCATTAACGTTCTGAACCTTAGCACAACCTGCATGACCAGGCACCTGCATGCAAAGCATGAACTGCAGTGGAGTAAACACCTTAAAGACAAGGAAGTCATTTAGGCTCCCCCTGCTACCTCTTCTGCTGCTGCCGCCTCGGCCTCTTCTGCTGCTGCCGCCTCGGCCTCTTCTGCTGCTGCCGCCTCGGCCTCTTCCTCCGCCTCTGGAGGAACATTGGCACCTGCCGCCCAGCAAACAGGGGATGTACCACCACCACCTCCGTCATGTCACACGGCAGCGTTCAGCTCTCCATCTCACAAACATTTGAGAGAAAGCGTAAATTCCCACCTAGCCACCCTCGATCCCTGGCCCTGAATGCCAGCATTTCTAAACTACTGGCCTATGAAATGCTGTCATTTAGGCTGGTGGACACAGACAGCTTCAAACAGCTCATGTCGCTTGCTGTCCCACAGTATGTTGTTCCTAGCCGCCACTACTTCTCCAAGAGAGCCGTGCCTTCCCTGCACAACCAAGTATCCGATAAAATCAAGTGTGCACTGCGCAACGCCATCTGTGGCAAGGTCCACCTAACCACAGATACGTGGACCAGTAAGCACCGCCAGGGACGCTATATCTCCCTAACTGCACACTGGGTAAATGTAGTGGCAGCTGGGCCCCAGGCGGAGAGCTGTTTGGCGCACGTCCTTCCGCCGCCAAGGATCGCAGGGCAACATTCTTTGCCTCCTGTTGCCACCTCCTCCTTCTCGGCTTCCTCCTCCTCTTCTTCCACCTGCTCATCCAGTCAGCCACACACCTTCACCACCAACTTCAGCACAGCCCGGGGTAAACGTCAGCAGGCCATTCTGAAACTCATATGTTTGGGGGACAGGCCCCACACCGCACAGGAGTTGTGGCGGGGTATAGAACAACAGACCGACGAGTGGTTGCTGCCGGTGAGCCTCAAGCCCGGCCTGGTGGTGTGCGATAATGGGCGAAATCTCGTTGCAGCTCTGGGACTAGCCGGTTTGACGCACATCCCTTGCCTGGCGCATGTGCTGAATTTGGTGGTGCAGAAGTTCATTCACAACTACCCCGACATGTCAGAGCTGCTGCATAAAGTGCGGGCCGTCTGTTCGCGCTTCCGGCGTTCACATCCTGCCGCTGCTCGCCTGTCTGCGCTACAGCGTAACTTCGGCCTTCCCGCTCACCGCCTCATATGCGACGTGCCCACCAGGTGGAACTCCACCTTGCACATGCTGGACAGACTGTGCGAGCAGCAGCAGGCCATAGTGGAGTTTCAGTTGCAGCACGCACGGGTCAGTCGCACTGCGGAACAGCACCACTTCACCACCAATGACTGGGCCTCCATGCGAGACCTGTGTGCCCTGTTGCGCTGTTTCGAGTACTCCACCAACATGGCCAGTGGCGATGACGCCGTTATCAACGTTACAATACCACTTCTATGTCTCCTTGAGAAAACACTTAGGGCGATGATGGAAGAGGAGGTGGCCCAGGAGAAGGAGGAGGAAGAGGAAGAAGGGTCATTTTTAGCACTTTCAGGCCAGTCTCTTCGAAGTGACTCAGAGGGAGGTTTTTTGCAACAGCAGAGGCCAGGTACAAATGTGGCCAGCCAGGGCCCACTACTGGAGGACGAGGATGAGGAGGAGGTGGAGGAGGATGAGGATGAAGCATGGTCACAGCAGGGTGGCACCCAACGCAGCTCGGGCCCATCACTGGTGCGTGGCTGGGGGGAAAGGCAGGACGATGATGATACGCCTCCCACAGAGGACAGCTTGTCCTTACCCCTGGGCAGCCTGGCACACATGAGCGACTACATGTTGCAGTGCCTGCGCAACGACAGCAGAGTTGCCCACATTTTAACGTGTGCGGACTACTGGGTTGCCACCCTGCTGGATCCACGCTACAAAGACAATGTGCCCACCTTACTTCCTGCACTGGAGCGTGATAGGAAGATGCGTGAGTACAAGCGCACTTTGGTAGACGCGCTACTGAGAGCATTCCCAAATGTCACAGGGGAACAAGTGGAAGCCCAAGGCCAAGGCAGAGGAGGAGCAAGAGGTCACCAAGGCAGCTGTGTCACGGCCAGCTCCTCTGAGGGCAGGGTTAGCAAGGCAGAGATGTGGAAAAGTTTTGTCAACACGACACAGCTAACTGCACCACCACCTGATACGCAACGTGTTAGCAGGAGGCAACATTTCACTAACATGGTGGAACAGTACGTGTGCACACCCCTCCACGTACTGACTGATGGTTTGGCCCCATTCAACTTCTGGGTCTCTAAATTGTCCACGTGGCCAGAGCTAGCCTTTTATGCCTTGGAGGTGCTGGCCTGCCCGGCGGCCAGCGTTTTGTCTGAACGTGTATTCAGCACGGCAGGGGGCGTCATTACAGACAAACGCAGCCGCCTGTCTACAGCCAATGTGGACAAGCTGACGTTCATAAAAATGAACCAGGCATGGATCCCACAGGACCTGTCCATCCCTTGTGCAGATTAGACATTAACTACCTCCTCTTAACCATATATTATTGTACTCCAGGGCACTTCCTCATTTAATCCTATTTTTATTTTCATTTTACCATTATATTGAGAGGCTACCCAAAGTTGAATGAACCTCTCCTCTGTCTGGGTGCCGGGGCCTAAATATATGCCAATGGACTGTTCCAATGTTGGGTGACGTGAAGCCTGATTCTCTGCTATGACATGCAGACTAATTCTCTGCTGACATGAAGCCAGATTCTCTGTTACGGGACCTCTCTCCTCTGCCTGGGTGCTGGGCCTAAATATCTGACAATGGACTGTTGCAGTGGTGGCTGACGTGAAGCCTGATTCTCTGCTATGACATGCAGACTGATTCTCTGCTGACATGAAGCCAGATCCTCTGTTACGGGACCTCTCTCCTCTGCCTGGGTGCTGGGCCTAAATATATGACAATGGACTGTTGCAGTGGTGGCTGACGTGAAGCCTGATTCTCTGCTATGACATGCAGACTGATTCTCTGCTGACATGAAGCCAGATCCTCTGTTACGGGACCTCTTTCCTCTGCCTGGGTGCTGGGCCTAAATATATGACAATGGACTGTTGCACTGGTGGCTGACGTGAAGCCTGATTCTCTGCTATGACATGCAGACTGATTCTCTGCTGACATGAAGACAGATTCTCTGTTACGGGACCTCTCTCCTCTGCCTGGGTGCTGGGCCTAAATATCTGACAATGGACTGTTGCAGTGGTGGCTGACGTGAAGCCTGATTCTCTGCTATGACATGCAGACTGATTCTCTGCTGACATGAAGCCAGATTCACTGTTACGGGACCTCTCTCCTCTGCCTGTGTGCTGGGCCTAAATATATGCCAATGGACTGTTGCAGTGGTGGCTGACGTGAAGCCTGATTCTCTGCTATGACATGCAGACTAATTCTCTGCTGACATGAAGCCAGATTCTCTGTTACGGGACCTCTCTCCTCTGCCTGGGTGCTGGGCCTAAATATCTGACAATGGACTGTTCCAGTGTTGGGTGACGTGAAGCCTGATTCTCTGCTATGACATGAAGACTGATTCTCTGCTGACATGAAGCCAGATCCTCTGTTACGGGACCTCTCTCCTCTGCCTGGGTGCTGGGCCTAAATATATGCCAATGGACTGTTGCAGTGGTGGCTGACGTGAAGCCTGATTCTCTGCTATGACATGCAGACTGATTCTCTGCTGACATGAAGACAGATTCTCTGTTACGGGACCTCTCTCCTCTGCCTGGGTGCCTGGGCCTAAATATATGCCAATGGACTGTTCCAATGTTGGGTGACGTGAAGCCTGATTCTCTGCTATGACATGCAGACTGATTCTCTGCTGACATGAAGACAGATTCTCTGTAACGGGACCTCTCTCCTCTGCCTGGGTGCTGGGCCTAAATATCTGACAATGGACTGTTCCAGTGGTGGGTGACATGAAGCCAGATCCTCTGTTACGGGACCTCTCTCCTCTGGCTGGGTGCCTGGGCCTAAATATATGCCAATGGACTGTTGCAGTGGTGGCTGACGTGAAGCCTGATTCTCTGCTATGACATGCAGACTAATTCTCTGCTGACATGAAGACAGATTCTCTGTTACGGGACCTCTCTCCTCTGCCTGGGTGCTGGGCCTAAATATCTGACAATGGACTGTTCCAGTGTTGGGTGACGTGAAGCCTGATTCTCTGCTATGACATGAAGACTGATTCTCTGCTGACATGAAGCCAGATCCTCTGTTACGGGACCTCTCTCCTCTGCCTGGGTGCTGGGCCTAAATATATGCCAATGGACTGTTGCAGTGGTGGCTGACGTGAAGCCTGATTCTCTGCTATGACATGCAGACTGATTCTCTGCTGACATGAAGACAGATTCTCTGTTACGGGACCTCTCTCCTCTGCCTGGGTGCCTGGGCCTAAATATATGCCAATGGACTGTTCCAATGTTGGGTGACGTGAAGCCTGATTCTCTGCTATGACATGCAGACTGATTCTCTGCTGACATGAAGACAGATTCTCTGTAACGGGACCTCTCTCCTCTGCCTGGGTGCTGGGCCTAAATATCTGACAATGGACTGTTCCAGTGGTGGGTGACATGAAGCCAGATCCTCTGTTACGGGACCTCTCTCCTCTGGCTGGGTGCCTGGGCCTAAATATATGCCAATGGACTGTTGCAGTGGTGGCTGACGTGAAGCCTGATTCTCTGCTATGACATGCAGACTAATTCTCTGCTGACATGAAGACAGATTCTCTGTTACGGGACCTCTTTCCTCTGCCTGTGTGCTGGGCCTAAATATATGCCAATGGACTGTTGCAGTGGTGGCTGACGTGAAGCCTGATTCTCTGCTATGACATGCAGACTGATTCTCTGCTGACATGAAGCCAGATCCTCTGTTACGGGACCTCTCTCCTCTGCCTGGGTGCTGGGCCTAAATATATGCCAATGGACTGTTGCAGTGGTGGCTGACGTGAAGCCTGATTCTCTGCTATGACATGCAGACTGATTCTCTGCTGACATGAAGCCAGATTCTCTGTTACGGGACCTCTCTCCTCTGCCTGGGTGCTGGGCCTAAATATATGACAATGGACTGTTGCAGTGGTGGCTGACGTGAAGCCTGATTCTCTGCTATGACATGCAGACTGATTCTCTGCTGACATGAAGACAGATTCTCTGTAACGGGACCTCTCTCCTCTGCCTGGGTGCTGGGCCTAAATATCTGACAATGGACTGTTCCAGTGGTGGGTGACATGAAGCCAGATCCTCTGTTACGGGACCTCTCTCCTCTGGCTGGGTGCCTGGGCCTAAATATATGCCAATGGACTGTTGCAGTGGTGGCTGACGTGAAGCCTGATTCTCTGCTATGACATGCAGACTGATTCTCTGCTGACATGAAGACAGATTCTCTGTTACGGGACCTCTCTTCTCTGCCTGGGTGCTGGGCCTAAATATATGACAATGGACTGTTCCAGTGGTGGCTGACGTGAAGCCTGATTCTCTGCTATGACATGCAGACTGATTCTCTGCTGACATGAAGCCAGATTCTCTGTTACGGGACCTCTCTCCTCTGCCTGGGTGCTGGGCCTAAATATATGACAATGGACTGTTGCAGTGGTGGCTGACGTGAAGCCTGATTCTCTGCTATGACATGCAGACTGATTCTCTGCTGACATGAAGACAGATTCTCTGTAACGGGACCTCTCTCCTCTGCCTGGGTGCTGGGCCTAAATATCTGACAATGGACTGTTCCAGTGGTGGGTGACATGAAGCCAGATCCTCTGTTACGGGACCTCTCTCCTCTGGCTGGGTGCCTGGGCCTAAATATATGCCAATGGACTGTTGCAGTGGTGGCTGACGTGAAGCCTGATTCTCTGCTATGACATGCAGACTGATTCTCTGCTGACATGAAGCCAGATTCTCTGTTACGGGACCTCTCTCCTCTGCCTGGGTGCCGGGGCCTAAATATCTGAGAATGGACTGTTCCAGTGGTGGGTGACGTGAAGCCAGATTCTCTGCTATGGGACCTCTCTCCAATTGATATTGGTTAATTTTTATTTATTTTATTTTTATTCATTTCCCTATCCACATTTGCTTGCATGGGATTTACCTACATGTTGCTGCCTTTTGCAGCCCTCTAGCCCTTTCCTGCGCTGTTTTACAGCCTTTTTAGTGCCGAAAAGTTCGGGTCCCCATTGACTTCAATGGGGTTCGGGTTCGGCCGAACTTCTCGAACCCGAACATCCAGGTGTCCGCTCAACTCTAATTGTCACCCTTCTCACGTTCCATGTCTCTATGCACATTTTCACCCTTCTCACATTCGATGTCTCTATGCACATTGTCACCCTTCTTACATTCGATGTCTCTATGCACATTGTCATCCTTCTCACATTCGATGTCTCTATGCACATTGTCATCCTTCTCACATTCGATGTCTCTATGCACATTGTCACCCTTCTCACATTCGATGTCTCTATGCACATTGTCACCCTTCTTACATTCGATGTCTCTATGCACATTGTCACCCTTCTTACATTCCATGTCTCTATGCACATTGTCACCCTTCTTACATTCGATGTCTCTATGCACATTGTCACCCTTCTTACATTCGATGTCTCTATGCACATTGTCACCCTTCTTACATTCGATGTCTCTATGCACATTGTCACCCTTCTCACATTCGATGTCTCTATGCACATTGTCATCCTTCTCACATTCGATGTCTCTATGCACATTGTCACCCTTCTTACATTCGATGTCTCTATGCACATTGTCACCCTTCTTACGTTCGATGTCTCTATGCACATTGTCACCCTTCTTACATTCGATGTCTCTATGCACATTGTCACCCTTCTGACATTCGATGTCTCTATGCACATTGTCACCCTTCTTACATTCGATGTCTCTATGCACATTGTCACCCTTCTTACATTCGATGTCTCTATGCACATTTTCACCCTTCTCACATTCAATGTCTCTATGCACATTGTCACCCTTCTTACATTCGATGTCTCTATGCACATTGTCACCCTTCTCACGTTTGATGTCTCTATGCACATTGTCACCCTTCTTACATTCGATGTCTCTATGCACATTGTCACCCTTCTTACATTCCATGTCTCTATGCACATTGTCACCCTTCTTACATTCGATGTCTCTATGCACATTGTCACCCTTCTCACATTCGATGTCTCTATGCACAGAGTGTGCACTCCAGTGTGAAAGTAGCCTTAATGTTACCAAATTGCGACTTGTTGTTAAAGCACTTATCATTCTATGCACTTTGTATCCCAAATAGCAATGTATGGGCAATATGGGTTAACATTGCCAGAATGGTTAGATTACCAGAGTGATGGACGGGGTCCGCCCCCTGGCTAGTGAGTGAGTGTAGTCTGAACAGAGCTATAGGAAGGACGTGTGTGAGAGAGAATTCCTGCAGACCAGACCCTTTGTCTATGAGATTTCAGCTGCTAAGAAAGTTACTCTACTACCAGGGATCAGACATGAAGGTCCAGGCCATGCAGGATCCACTATCCAGGCCATGCAGGATTCTGACAGTACGCCATTCACTGGCTTATGGCATTGAGACTTTGCTGCTGTGGAAAGGATTATTGCATTTGGCCATCCGGATCTAAAATCTGCACCCCTCAATCCGGGAACTGCAGAAAAGGATTGACAAGTACCTAATTCCATTCCTGTTGTTATTTGGAAAGACTGTAAAGTGTTTTCAAAGGTAGAATCAGAGACTACTACAACTACCATAATTGTTTCTGCCCATAAGCAGCTATTGGGAAGAAACTGTACTGTGATATACTTAGGAACTGTGACGTTAGCTGCCACATGTACTACTACTCCCATCATCAATTTAGTAAAAAAAAAAAAAGACTTTATTTATTGCAGCCAACAGGCCTGGCTATTAACTCCATCATGTATCCACCATCCCTGCACGTGTACTCTTGCCTTGCACCATGCCAACCACGTAACATCAAAGGTGCCCCAACTACCATCAGGCAGTGAATGCACCGAGGGGAAAAATAATGTGCCCTCCATTCACTACACAGCCCAGGGAGGGTCAGGGTAAAGACTGCCTCCGTGAACTGTGAGTACTATGACCACCATCATAGCCACTGTAGCTGGCCAGCTAAGACTTGTCCTAGTTTGCTAAAATAGCTTGTATGTTTATGCAGCTGGACCTGCCAATAACCTAATACAGTTCCTATGTTTATGTGTTAGAGACAAAAGCAGAGTAATTTACTGTGACATCATGTTTGGATGTCATATAACTGTTATATTTTGTGTTCACAGAAACAGAAAAAGATAATATGCCTTTAAGATTCATTTTGTAATGTAAGGAAGGCTCACTGACACAGCAGAAACAACAGAAAGCATAGTGTTAATCTGTGGTTGCTGGGCAGAAGTCTAGACCAACCACAGCCAGCCTCACACACAGTCTGCCTGGGAATTCCCCTAGCAGGAGCTGCTAGAATCATTATTCACCAGAGACAGGAGCTGAAGAGACATTCACTCCACTGAGAGCTGTGTTTTTATGGAAGCAGTGAGGCCAAAATAGGTATTTAAAACAGTTATATAATGTTCCTACTGTTAGTATAGTGATTAGAACTGTATACTGAACCAGTTATATGTGTGTTTACTTACAGTTCCACCAAATTCTAATTGCAAGCATTCAGATGCCATATTGCAATCTAAATTGCATATAACCATACCAGATCATACTCAACCAATCTGCAAATAGTCACTGCTAACTGCATACTGCAACTAGAACTATTCGTTAGACCTCAGATATACCTCTCAGAGAGATTATAAAGTGCTCAAAAAACTCAAAGTGAGAGTACAGATACTCAAGAGAGAAATATATCCACCATTTTATGTTGAATGACAAGATTGAACAGTTGAAACAACATCTTATGCATACCGCCATTTTGTGATATCTTTTCAACACGTGTTATGTACATGGACTATCTGCTGTGAAGACGGCAGTGTTATATATGAAGAAAAGTTGAAGTTAATAAAGAAGTTTTTTGGAGCATTTGGTGTGCTCTTTAAACCTACTGTTTCCATAAAACGGCGCTAGAGGAATTACAGAGTAACAGACAGTCTGGTTAGACTAAAAGTCAGAGAGATCAAAATTCTTCTAATGCCACAGCGCAAAAGGCACTTCATAGTGCTGCGCCTGCCACAGCCACTACCACTACCCATGTAGATGCAGCTATTATCTCTGCTCATTGTGCAATTATCAGCAATGAACAGTTCATTCTCAATCATTGCTTATACATCTACCCATTTAAAGGGGTCTTTAACTGCTTCTGGGTTCATAGATGGAGCCTTCTGGTCTGGTTTTCTTTATCAGTGGAGCTTCTCAACCCTGTACTCTTCCTAAGTGAAGCCTTTCTACCCTACATTCTTTCTAGATGGAGCTTCCCTGCCTTGCTCTCTTCATGGGTGAAGCCTTCCTACCCTCTACTCCTTCTATATGGAACCTTCCTGCCTTGTTCTTTTCATGAGAGGAGCCATCTACCACTTTTTCTTTTCAAGCTGATCATTGTACAAGACCCAGATCCTATCCAGGGAAAGGAGGATTGTTTCCAGGAAGGCTGACAAGGGCTAAGGAACAAGCTGATACTGTGGGACCTTATGTTTGCTGGAGAGACTGGTTGTTCGGTTCAGAGACATCAGTGGATAAAGAGCAGACCCGGGTCAGTAAGATCGTGCACGCATCACACTGTAGGGTTGGCGCCTAGAGACTTAGACTAGGCCTGTAGTTAGATAGTTAGATTCTCTGCTTTGTGTCCGGTCTAAAGAGTTGCTACTGGTACTACAAGGACTCCATTACTAAAAGGGACATTGCACATTTGGGAGCTAATAAACACCCCCACGAACTCTTCCAGTTCAGCATTTTGCTCAGGAGTAATAATCAGGCACGTGCTACCGGACTAGTTAAAGGAGGGGGAATAATCTAGAGCACGTTAAGATTGTGAACTGTTGTGTTGCACCGCAGGCCCCCCCACAGTAAGCACCCAACCAATTGTTCGTGTTTGTTTTTCAGGGTAATAATAGGTACGGCGAGGCAATTTTAGTTGTGCCCGCCAGTAGGTAAATTACTGCGAAATGTCCACTGGCATCCATCAGAGGGTGCCGTGCTGTGCAACACAGGGGTCTCAGCCTTTGGGCTGGGTGTATGTAAATTTATTTTATGTTCTCAGCATTTGTGGTTGTGTTTATTACCACGTGTTAGTAAAATTCTGTTTTGGCAAAAGCTGGTGTTGGAGTTGCTTTCCTCGTTCGCGAGTTCACTGTATCGTGGGAAGCCCACGCCAGTACATGGCTCACAGCCCACGCCAGTACATTCACCACACAGTGGTTGGGACCTTGTGCTTCCATCTCCATCTATTGTTTGGTTTCTGATGCCCGTCCGAAACAGCTAACGGGTGTGGGTCCTGGGTCTTGGTTGGAAGTCAGAAGGTTAACTAGTCACTACGTTAGTACCAATCCTTGTGTGAGATGGGAAAAGAGCTCTCCTTGTCTGAACACTGTTTGTGTGATTAAATTAAATGTTATGGACTGACTGACATTCTGCTGTTTGGCCACAAGATGCTGCTGTTTCCTAACACAGCTACAGACTGCACATATATCTCCATATTCATGAGAGAGGTGGGGTTTACACAGAATCTGGAGAGGAAGGCAGTAGCCATCTTAGAAGGAGGCTGTGAGAGACACTGAGGAACTGTGTGGGAAGTGAATCCGATGGCATCCAGGTGTGAGAGTGACCAGAGCTGCAGCTAAGTGAAGCTGATCGTGTCCAAGACCCTGATCCTGTCCAGAGTAAGGAAGATTGCTGCCAGGAACGTTGATGAGAGCAGAGGAACAAGGCAACATACACTTCGGTACCGCATGTTTGTTAGAGAGACATTTGTTCTGTTCAGTGTCACCAGCGGACGCAAAGCAGACCCGGGTCGGTAAGATCATGCACGCACCTCATCACATAAATTCAAAGACTCCAGCCAAGTAGTATTTAGTGCAATTTTGTTTATTTTGCATACAAAATGGTGGTTGCTGCGGCGAAGTGACGTTTCGGCACATCCGTGCCTTCATCACACCAGTGCCGCTTTGTGGGAGAGGAGATCATAGTTGTGGACGCAGTGAGGGGTAGACATGCGGTAGTACCGCTAAAGAGAAAAAGAGCGCCACACAGTGTTGGCGCCTAGAGACTGAGACCAGGCTATACTCACCTCTTCCTTCCTGGTCCTCGGCGCTCCACTGTAAAGGCTGCGCACAGTGTGAGGCCACGCTGTGACCTCACACTGTGCGCGCCCACACAGCTATCACGGGTGAAGTCGCAGATAGCTGGAACTCATAAATAAACGACTGACTGGCTTGATCCCAAACTAAGGAGCATATAGGTGAGCCCTTTAAAACCCTAAGAGCTCTCCCTAACTGCTATGCACATGCAAGGGTCTCAATGGTAGACGATTTTAAGCCCACGTACCTAAGACTGTGTGACACCTGAAAACCCTATAATAGTGATGGGACACGACCACCAGCTCCCTGCACTTAATACAGACGGAGTCAGGGTCACCTAGAATCAAGCCAGCAATGAAACAAAATAAAGGAAAATACTTATCTGAGCAAACAGCAGCATCAGCAGCCTCCACCAGTGAACACTTCATCCAGGAACTAATATAAACCGCAAAGTGAGGCAGTATGGGAGGGAATATAAAGGAAGACGATTAGTCTAAATAAGTGACACCTGGCAGAAGGAAAGCAGATGACAAAGTGAAACCAAAACAAAGAACGTCATACAAGAGGTAGAGAAGAACGTCTTCAGACCTTCTCACAGAACTGGCGGTGACAGTACTCCTTCCTCTACGGGTGGACTCCGGACACTCAGAGCCCACCTTCTCAGGATGAGACCTATGGAAAGCCCTGATGAGACGAGTGGCCTTAATGTCCACCACTGGGACCCACATTCTCTCCTCAGGACCATAACCCTCCCAATGAACGAGGTACTGAAGAGAACCGCGGATAATGCAAGAATCCACAATCCTAGAGACCTGAAATTCAAGATTACCATCAACAAAAATCGGAGGAGGAGGCAAAGAGGAGGGTACAGTGGGTTGGACACAAGGTTTTAATAGGGACCTGTGAAAAGCATTATGGATCTTCGAAGTCTGAGGAAGATCAAGACGGAAGGCAACGGGATTGATGACGGACAAGATCTTGTAAGGCCCAATAAACTTAGGACCCAACTTCCAGGAGGGAACCTTCAGTTTGATATTATTTGTAGACAACCACACCAGATAACCCACATTTAGGTCCGGACCAGGCACACGTCTCTTATCCGCCACACGCTTATATCTCTCACTCATCCTCTTCAGATTACCCTGAATCTTTTGCCAAAAAAATGACAAAGATGAGGAAAATCTCTCCTCATCAGGTAAACCAGAAGACCCCTCTCCAGAGATTGTCTCAAACTGCAGATGAAACCCATATGCACCAAAAAATGGTGACTTATCAGAGGACTCCTGGCGACGGTTATTTATAGCAAACTCAGCAAGGGACAAAAAAGAATACCAATCCTCCTGATTCTCCGCCACAAAACAGCACAGATATGTCTCCAGATTCTGATTGACGCGTTCGGTCTGAACATTCGACTGCGGGTGGAAAGCAGAAGAGAACGACAACTGAACCCCCCAAGCGAGAGCAGAAGGCCTTCCAGAATTTGGAAACAAATTGCGTGCCCCTATCAGAAACGATGTCTGAAGGAATGCCATGCAATTTAACAATGTGATCAACAAACGCGCCAGCGTCTTAGCATTGGGTAACCCAGGAAAGGGAATGAAATGCACCATTTTGCTAAAACGGTCCACTACCACCAGAATCACAGTCTTCCCCGAGGAACAAGGCAGGTCCGTAATCAAGTCCATGGACAGATGCGTCCAAGGACGGGAAGGAATGGGTAATGGGAGGAGAGAACCCGATGGCCGTGAATGAGAGACCTTGGCACGAGCGCAGGTCTCGCAGGCTGCCACAAAACCCTCAACCGTCTTACGAAGAGCCGGCCACCAGAATCTCCAAGCAATGAGATCCACTTTGGCTCTACTCCCTGGGTGCCCAGCAAGGACAGTATCGTAGTGCTTCTTAAAAACCTTGTGTCGTAAAGCGAGAGGCACAAACAACCTCCCAGGAGGACAAATATCAGGAGCCTCTGCCTGGGCTGCCTGAACCTCTGCCTCCAAATCAGGATAACGAGCAGAGACGACCACCCCATCAGCCAAAATTGGACCCGGGTCTTCAAAGTTCCCCCCTCCCGGAAAACAACGTAACGGGGCATCTGCCTTCACATTTTTAACCCCAGGGCGGAACGTAACAACAAAATTAAACCTAGAAAAGAACAAAGACCATCTGGCCTGTCTCGGGTTCAGACGCTTGGCCGATTCCAAGTAGGTAAACACGGTAATAGGGTGTCTGGCTCCCTCTAACCAATGGCGCCATTCCACAAAAGCTAATTTGATGGCTAACAACTCCCTATCACCCACATCGTAATTTCTCTCTGCAGAGGAGAGTTTCCTTGAGAAAAAGGCACACGGTCGCAATTTGGCAGGAGAGGGACCCTGAGATAAGACCGCACCCACACCCACCTCAGAAGCATCCACCTCAACAATAAAAGGTAGAGAGACATCAGGTTGTACCAAAATGGGAGCGGAAGCAAAACACTCTTTAATACTAGAAAAGGCTTTAAGCGCATCTACCGACCACGAAGAAAAATCCACCCCTTTTTAGTCATATCAGTGAGTGGCTTAACAACAGAGGAATAATTCAAAATTAACTTTCTGTAATAATTGGCAAAACCCCAAAACCACATCAGCGCCTTCTGATTCTCAGGAAGCTCCCAATCAAGCACATCGCGGACCTTCTCAGGGTCCTTCCGAAAACCAGAAGCGGAGAGAAGAAAACCAAGAAATTGAATCTCCGGAACTGCAAACACACATTTTTCCAGTTTAGCGTACAATTTATTCTCCCGCAGAATCAGCAAGACCTGACGTAGGTGGTCCCGATGAGTCTTGGAATCAGGAGAAAAAATCTAAATGTCATCTAGATACACCAGTACAAATTTCTCCATTAAATGATAAAAAATGCTGTTCACAAAATGTTGGAAGACGGCCGCAGCATTCATCAAACCAAAGGGCATAACCAAATTCTCAAAATGACCCTCAGGTGTATTGAAGGCCGTCTTCCATTCGTCCCCTTCCCTGACCCTGACTAGGTTGTATGCCCCTCTTAAATCCAACTTAGAAAAAACTTTAGCCCTAACAATCTGGTTAAACAGGTCCGGGATCAGAGGAAGCGGATATGGGTCACGAATCGTGATACGGTTAAGCTCCCTGAAATCCAGACAAGGTCTTAAAGAAGCATCTTTTTTCTTAACAAAAAAAAAAAACAGCGGCAACAGGTGCGTTCGAGGGTCGTCTGTGTCCCTTTCTCAGGCTCTCAGAGATAGAGTCGCTATGCGTACTTATTTCAGGTTGGTAGAGATTGTGTAAACGTGATTTTGGCAGCTTGGCGCCTGAGATGAGATTAATAGGGCAGTCGTACTCCCTGTGAGGGGGCAACTCCTGGACACCACTCTCGGAAAACACATCAGAAAATTCAGAGAGAAAAGATGAGACGCCGTGAGGCAATTCTCTCTGCAAAACTCACTCCAACCATTTATTTGCCTTGCTTGCCAATCAATGGTGGGATTATGTTTAGTGAGCCAGGGTAGCTCCAACACTAGAGGAGTAGGTAATCCGCTTAAGACGAAACATGACATATCCTCAACATGAGCGTCAGCCACAGTCAAACGGATATTGTGAACTATGCCCTTTAACGATCTTTGAGAAAGTGGAGCGGAATCGATAGCAAAAACAGGAATATCCTTTTCCAAAGTGCACACCTAGAAACCATGCATTGTTGCAAATTGATTATCAATGAGATTGACAGCTGCTCCACTATCTACAAAAATCTCACAATGTTCTTGCTGTCTAACGCCACCCTGGCAGGTAGGAGAAAACAGGATCTACAAGCAAACGGCAAACCTTCAATTTCCGCATCAACCTTTACCAATAGTAGCAAATGGAAAGTTTTTAGAGGGTTTCTTTTTTTTTTTATTACCCTCAGAAAACTATGAATCTCTTAGAGGGGCAAACATTAGCCAAATGATTTATACCCCCACAACAGACACAAACCCTCCTCTGAGAGCTGAATCCTCTACTATCAGAGGCAAGCAAACCCAGCTGCATGGCCTCCTCCTCAGAGGGGATTGAGACAGACTGAGACCCGTGCGCACTGAATGAGACGGCCCCACTGTCCTTGGGCTGAATATGACAGGAAAGAGTAGTCTCCTCTCTCTCTCTAAGACGCCTGTCAATACGAACAGCTAGAGACATGGCAGACTCTAAGGACGCTGGTCTCTCATGAAAAGCAAATGCATCTTTCAATCTTTCCAAAAGACCATGGCAAAATTGACTTTGGAGTGCAGCATCATTCCAACCAGTATCAGCTGCCCATCTCTGAAATTCAGAACAATATATCTCTGTGGACTGTTTACTTTAGATTCAGCCAGAGCAATATGATCCGAGTCATCATATATCTGCCCCAGGGCTACAAAAAATTCATCCACCGATCAGAGGGGCCGTGCCCCCACCGGCAGTGAAAAGGCCCAAGACTGAGCGTTATCCCTGAGCAGCGAGATGATGATCCCAACCCTTTTCTCCTCATCACCAGAGGATTGGGGAAGTAGGCGAAAATGGAGTTTGCAAGCCTCTCTAAAGCAAACAAAATTCTCACTACCCCCGGAGAACGTATCTGGAAGCGAGATCTTAGGCTCGGAACAAACTCCATGAACGCCAGAAGAACCGGTCACCTAAAACTGAGACACAGTTTTACGGAGATCTGCTACCTCCAGCGAAAGACCTTGCATGCGGTCAATCAAGGCTGAAAGACATCCATGCTTAAGACAGTTTTGGCGGTTTATAATGTCACGGGTGAAGTTGCAGATAGATGGATCTTATAAATAAATGACTGACTGGCTTGATCCCAAACTAAGGAGCATATAGGTGAGCCCTTTAAAACCTTAAGAGCTCTCCCTGACTGCTATGCAAGGGTCTCAATGGTAGACGATTTTATGGCCTCGTACCTAAGACTGTGTGACACCTGAAAACCCTATAATAGTGAGGGGACACGACCACCGGTCCTTACACTTAATACGGACGGAGTCATGGTCACCTAGAATCAAGCCAGCAAGGAAACACAATAAAGGAAAAGACTTATCTGAGCAAACAGCAGCAGCAGCCTCCACCAGTGAACAAATCATCCAGGAACTAGTATAAACCACAAAGTGAGGCAGTATGGGAGGGAATATAAAGGAAGACGATTAGTCTAATTAGGTGACACCTGGCAGAAGGAAAGGAGATGACAAAGTGAAACCAAAACAAAGAACGTCATACAAGAGGTAGAGAAGAACGTCTGTCAGACCTTCTCACAGAACTGGCGGTGACAACAGCAGACTATACAAGAGGATTACCGAGTGGGGGCGGTGAAGAGCGGCAGCATGCAGAGCAGAAACGGTAAGTGTTTTTTGTTTTGTTTTTCATTTGGGGGCTGAAAAGAAGCTGCTGGGGGGCTGATATGAGGCACTGGGGGGCTGAAGAGGGGCATTGGGGGCTGATGTGAGGCACTGGGGATCTAAAGAGAGGCTGCTGGGGGCTCAAGAGAGGCTGCTGGGGGCTCAAGAGAGGCACTGGGGGGCTGATATAAGGGAATGGGGGGCTGAAGAGAGGCACTGGGGGGGCTGATATGAAGAACTGGGGGGACTGATATGAGGCACTGGGGGGCTGATATGAGGCACTGGGTGCTGGAGAGAGGCTGCTGGGGGGCTGAAGAGGGGCACTGGGGGCTGATATGAGGCACTGGGGGCTGATATGAGGCACGGGGGGGCTGAAGAGGGGCACTGGGGGCTGATATGAGCCACTGGGGGCTGGAGAGAGGCTGCTGGGGGGCTGAAAAGGTGCCTTGGGGGCTGATATGAGGCACTGGGGGATGATATGAGGCACTGGGGGATGATATGAGGCACTAGGGGGCTAAAGAGGGACACTGGGGGGCTGATATGAGGCACTGGGGGCTGATATGAGGCACTGGGGCTCTTATCTGAGGTCTTATTGGGGTCTTATTAACATTGGGGTCTTATTGGGGCTGTCAGCTGAGGTCTGATTAACATTGGGGGTCTGTTTGGTGGTCTGACCTTGGGTGTAATGAAAAATATTTATTGTATTATATATAAAACCTAGGTGCGTCTTAAGGACCGGACCGTCTTATAGGGCGAAAAATACAGGTAAGTTTAAAAATGATTTCTTCTCCCTTCATTATATTGATAGTGTGGGTCTGTTTGTATGTATGCAGAGTGTATATGTGTATGTATATATACACTCACCTAAAGAATTATTAGGAACACCTGTTCTATTTCTCATTAATGCGATTATCTAGTCAACCAATCACATGGCAGTTGCTTCAATGCATGTAGGGTTGTGGTCCTGGTCAAGACAATCTCCTGAACTCCAAACTGAATGTCAGAATGGGAAAGAAAGGTGATTTAAGCAATTTTGAGCGTGGCATGGTTGTTGGTGTCAGACGGGCCGGTCTGAGTATATCACAATCTGTTCAGTTACTGGGATTTTCACGCACAACCATTTCTAGTGTTTACAAAGAATGGTGTGAAGAGGGAAAAACATCCAGTATGCGGCAGTCCTGTGGGCAAAAATGCCTTGTTGATGCTAGAGGTCAGAGGAGAATGGGCCGACTGATTCAAGCTATTAGAAGAGCAACGTTGACTGAAATAACCACTCGTTACAACCGAGGTATGCAGCAAAGCATTTGTGAAGCCACAAAATGCACAACCTTGAGGCGGATGGGCTACAACAGCAGAAGACCCCACCGGGTACCACTCATCTCAACTACAAATAGGAAAAAGAGGCTACAATTTGCACAAGCTCACCAAAATTGGACTGTTGAAGACTGGAAAAATGTTGCCTGGTCTGATGAGTCTCGATTTCTGTTGAGACATTCAAATGGTAGAGTCCGAATTTGGTGTACACAGAATGAGAACATGTATCCATCATGCCTTGTTACCACTGTGCAGGCTGGTGGTGGTGGTGTAATGGTGTGGGAGATGTTTTCTGGGCACACTTTAGGCCCCTTAGTGCCAATTGGCCATCGTTTAAATGCCACGGGCTACCTGAGCATTTTTTCTGACCATGTCCATCCCTTCATGACCACCAGTAGAGCATCTTTGGGATGTGGTGGAATGAGAGCTTCGTGCCCTGGATGTGCATCCCTCAAATCTCCATCAACTGCAAGATGCTATCCTATCAATATGGGCCAACATTTCTAAAGAATGCTATCAGCACCTTGTGGAATCAATGCCACGTAGAATTAAGGCAGTTCTGAAGGCAAAAGGGGGTCCAACACCGTATTAGTATGGTGTTCCTAATAATTCTTTAGGTGAGTGTATATATATGTGTGTGTGTGTGTGTGTGTGTGTATATAATATATACATACATACACATGCACGCGTGGCGTGTGTGTTTTGGCTTTAGTGTGCATTCCCTAATGCAATAGGCTTTTTATTCGGCTATTCCTAGCCATCTGGGCAATCCCACAGATCCTCCCCCAACCCCCCCCCCCCCTGTACTTATTCAGCTACTTGCAGGCTGCGCGGGCATGATTTTAGAACTTCAGTCACTTCGGTCCAAAGTTCTGAACTCATGTCCGCGCAGCCTGCAATTAACGGAACAAGTACAAGGGGGGTTGATGGGTTCCAACTTCTGTGATTAGTTTATAATTGGGGGGTTTGCTTAATTTGAAATTAGGCTGACCATAGGTTAAGATAATCTGTAGGGTTGCCCAGACGGCTAGGCCCTTCACTGTAGTTATTAACCCCTTTCAGCAGTCCCCCATTCACTGAAGGGGTGACTGCTGAAAGGGCTTAATAACTACCGTGAAGGCCCCCCGGTGCCGATGAGGGCGTGGCTTCATGGGGTGGGGGCGTGGCTTCACGTGGGCTCGTGCCCCGGATGTCTTCAGACCTTAGCAACGCCCCTGACCTGTCGTACGTAAAAAGAACCACCAGAGTTCAGACTAATAGCAATACACCTAGGCTAATTTATGAATTTTATAAATACTCAACCACTGAGCCAAAGAAACAGAGAGAACATGAGAACAACATGTCTTATGTTGCAAAGCAATAGGAAAAAATAAAGGCTTCCTTAAAGAGATGTCTTTGTAAGATTTGAATCATGGCCATTCATAATGTATCTCTCGAGACTAAACTCTGCATGTTCTCTTAACGTTCTCCCGGAAAATGTCTGATTGGTCTCAAGGTTTCCCAATTCTGTGCAACAATCAGCAGGTTCCGTAGATGTACTTAAAGAGTAACCATACTTTTTTGAAACTTTTGATATGTTATAGGGACATATCAAAAGTGTTGATCGGCAGGGGTCCCACCGTTGAGACCCGCGCTGAACTCTAGAACAAGAAGTACACAGTCGAGCACTGCTTCTCCTCGCTGCTGAGCGAGGTAGTGAAGACTGTCTTATAGACTTCCTATTGACACCGTCTTCACTACTGCGCTCAGCAGTTTCAAAAAAGTATTGTTACTCTTTTGTTTAATCGAAATCTCTTACCCCATGGAGGATGTGAAGTCCTAGAGCAGGGATCAGCAACGTCCTGCACTCCAGATGTTCTGAAACTACAATTCCCAGAATCCTCCTTTCACTTCTGTGGGCATTACAAAAAGAGCTGAGTAAGTTTGCATGCTGGGAGTTGTAGTTTCATAGGCAGCTGGAGTGCCGAAGGTTGCTGACCCCTGTCTTAGAGATACAACACAATAACATGTTGTTTCCTACTTTTCTATGAGGTTTCCATCTTACTTTGGTTTTGTAAATTCAGTCTTTTGTCAGCAGACCTTGTTCATCTATTGCTCAGCAAAAAACTATTTCCAAAAAAGTTCCTTAACCCCCCAAAAAAAGAGATTCACACTTATCTTACAGACTATGCAGGTGCAGTACTTATATTAAGTGAAATAGGAGAGCTTCAGACTGCCAAGAACATTTGTTTTACTGATAAAAAACACTTTTCATTTTGTTTAGTCTGAGTAATGTCTAGAAGTCTTCAAAAGGTGAAGTACAAGATTAGAAAAACATGGCTGCATTCTTCGAAAAACAGCTGTTGTGTGTGGTATTGCAGTTCAGAGATGAGATACAATATGAGACACAGCCAATAGACCGGAATGGTGCTGTTTTTGGGAAGAAAGCAGCCGTGTTTTTGTAATCCCATACGTTCCCAGATTGCCTCACCATGACAGCCCTCTTTTTAAATGAAGCCAGTCTTGCAATCACCTAATCGTAGTGAATCTCCTGGGCAATTGAGGCTGGCCACAGTGGCCACTTCAGGGCAAAAGTAGAATTACATGTCATCTTTTCAAATGAAGGAGTGACCATAGCAATATATGGCTAGATCAAGTCTTGGAGAGTGGGATCCATTCTTTGGTATCGGTTCTCTGTTTTGTCGAATAAATCCATCCTATGATCTTGTGGAAAGCAGCTCTTGAATCAGCCCCTATAACAACCTTCTGTTTGTTTTTTTCAATTCGAAACATGTATTTGGTGACAATGGGAGACATTGATCAACCCCTGTACTGCAGAAAATGTGTGTCAAGAAGTTGCAAAGTTTGGAGCACACTATACTTGTGCAAAATTTTAGGACTTTTTGGGGGTCTAATGCCATACCCACCACCGATTCAAAAAGAGGGCAAAGTGGAGTAGGCAGTGCGGGGTGGCCATAGCCAATCGAGGTCATTTATTATAAACTAAGGATACTTTCACACTTGCGGCAGAGGAATCCAGCAGGCAGTTCCGTCATCGGATCCGTCAAAACGTATGCCAACTGATGGCATTTGTAAAACTGATCAGGATCCTGATCCATCTTACATTGAAATACCGGATCCGTTTTTTTAATATTTTTTTCATTGTAGTTGCATTGCAGTTTTTCATTGCAGTATTTTGAATGCCGGATCCAGCACTAATACATTCCTATGGAAAAAAATGCTGGATCTGGCAAGTTTTTCCAGATTTTTGGCCGGAGATAAAACCGTAGCATGCTGCGGTATTATCTCCGTCCTGAACAGTCAAAAAGACTGAACTGAAGACATCCTGATGCATCCTGAACGGATTGCTCTCCATTCAGAATGCATTAGGATAAAACTGATCAGTTATTTTACGGTAGAGAGCCCCTAGGACGGAACTCTATGCCGGAAAAGAAAAACTCTAGTGTGAAAGTACCTTAAACCATGAAACTGGAGTAGATTGTAGCAGAAATCTGCACCAGCTCCCTTGGGGGTGCATATACCCAATTTGGCACATGAACCTGCAGAGATACGTCCCATTTACTAGGAGGTCTCACCAGTGGGGGATGGATTAAGACTAGCATGTAATGTGCCGTCTTCATAGATGTCCCCTATTGTCTCTATCAATGTCTTTTATAGCAACACTGCCTGGCAGTAAATGGAATGAATATCTCCATCCATAGTGAACTTTCTCCAAATGTCCTATTGTGTTTATCGAAGTTCTCCTGTAGCAAGAAACAAATGCTACTCCGTCTCCAGGTTCAACCTCTGGTTGTAAGCAGGAATGGTCTCACTCCATGACAGAGATCAAAAAAATGGCAAGGAATCATAACACAAAGAATTTATTGCACTAGAAAATTTAGCTTTTTATTATACAATGATTAACCCTTATTTATACAAAATTGGAAACCCTTTTAATTTTAGCAGGGGGTTGAAGCCATAGGGTGTGCAGCAGAAGAAGCCATAGGGTGTGCAGCAGGAGAAGCCATAGGGTGTGCAGCAGGAGAAGCCATAGGGTGTGCAGCAGGAGAAGCCATAGGGTGTGCAGCAGAAGAAGCCATAGGGTGTGCAGCAGAAGAAGCCATAGGGTGTGCAGCAGAAGAAGCCATAGGGTGTGCAGCAGAAGAAGCCATAGGGTGTGCAGCAGAAGAAGCCATAGGGTGTGCAGCAGAAGAAGCCATAGGGTGTGCAGCAGAAGAAGCCATAGGGTGTGCAGCAGAAGAAGCCATAGGGTGTGCAGCAGAAGAAGCCATAGGGTGTGCAGCAGAAGAAGCCATAGGGTGTGCAGCAGAAGAAGCCATAGGGTGTGCAGCAGAAGAAGCCATAGGGTGTGCAGCAGATGAAGCCATAGGGTGTGCAGCAGAGGAAGCCATAGGGTGTGCAGCAGAGGAAGCCATAGGGTGTGCAGCTGAGGAAGCCATAGGGTGTGCAGCAGAGGAAGCCATAGGGTGTGCAGCAGAGGAAGCCATAGGGTGTGCAGCAGAGGAAGCCATAGGGTGTGCAGCAGAGGAAGCCATAGGGTGTGCAGCAGATGAAGCCATAGGGTGTGCAGCAGATGAAGCCATAGGCTGAGTTCACACGAGCGTGACAGATTTGGTCCGGATGCGTTCAGGGTGCGTTCAGTTAAACTCGCACCATTTTGCAAGCAAGTTCAGTCAGTTTTGGCTGCAATTGCGTTTAGTTGTTCAGTTTTTTCCGCGCGGATGCAATGCGTTTTGATGCATTTTTCACGCGCGTGATAAAAAACTGAATGTTTACAAACAACATCTCCTAGCAACCATCAGTGAAAAACGCATTGCATCCGCACTTGCTTGCAGATGCAATGCGTTATTAACGCAGCCCCATTCACTTCTATGGAGCCAGGGCTGCGTTAAAAACGCAGAATATAGAACATGCTGCGATTTTAAAGCATTGCAGAAGTGATGCATGAAAAAAAATGCTCATGTGCACAGCCCCATTGAAATGAATGGGTCAGGATTCAGTGCAGGTGCAATGCGTTCACCTACTGCATTGCACCCGCGCGGAAATCTCGCCCGTGTGAACTCAGCCATAGGGTGTGCAGCAGACGAAGCCATAGGGCGTGCAGCAGACGAAGCCATAGGGCGTGCAGCAGACGAAGCCATAGGGCGTGCAGCAGACGAAGCCATAGGGCGTGCAGCAGACGAAGCCATAGGGCGTGCAGCAGAAGAAGCCATAGGGCGTGCAGCAGAAGAAGCCATAGGGCGTGCAGCAGAAGAAGCCATAGGGCGTGCAGCAGAAGAAGCCATAGGGCGTGCAGCAGAAGAAGCCATAGGGCGTGCAGCAGAAGAAGCCATAGGGCGTGCAGCAGAAGAAGCCATAGGGCGTGCAGCAGAAGAAGCCATAGGGCGTGCAGCAGAAGAAGCCATAGGGCGTGCAGCAGAAGAAGCCATAGGGTGTGCAGCAGAAGAAGCCATAGGGTGTGCAGCAGAAGAAGCCATAGGGTGTGCAGCAGATAAAGCCATAGGGTGTGCAGCAGATGAAGCCATAGGGTGTGCAGCAGATGAAGCCATAGGGTGTGCAGCAGATGAAGCCATAGGGTGTGCAGCAGATGAAGCCATAGGGTGTGCAGCAGATGAAGCCATAGGGTGTGCAGCAGAGGAAGCCATAGGGTGTGCAGCAGAGGAAGCCATAGGGTGTGCAGCAGACAAAGCTATAGGGCGTCCAGCAGATGAAGCCATAGGGTGTGCAGCAGATGAAGCCATAGGGTGTGCAGCAGACGAAGCCATAGGGCGTCCAGCAGATGAAGCCATAGGGTGTGCAGCAGATGAAAACAAAAGCCCCTAGCAAGGGGAGGGGAATTAAAACTTAACCTTTAATCTAAATAATAAATACTAAAATGAGGACTACGACATTATTAGACAAACACAAATAAGCAATAAAATTAGAATACCAGTATATAAATCCTGAACATTCATTGTTTGTTAATAATAGAAAAATGGGAACGAATCTTACCAGTCCTGTGGTGCAAGGTAGTTTTAAAATGCAGAATGATGGTTCCCATATAATGGCAGATCTCAGTGTCAGACCAGCTGTTGTATAGAGTAGGCATCGGGAAACTATCCCTATTTTCCCCTGAGTGCAGGGAAGGGGGCTAGAAATGCCCTGCCTATCTATACAGAGCACTCACCCCGAAAGGGGCGACCCCATCCGGATACCTGACCCTATACCCGGGCAGTATCCCTATAGAAACCCTCAAAAAGGAAAGAAACTCTAGGAAGGTGGGATCACCCATAATGCCATGCATGCAGCCAATCAGCAGCCAGTCCTGTGATGTCACAGCCATCTTGGATTCTGCCATTTACCAGTGTACTTAGTGCAGGGAGAGACGTCAGCAGGCGCTAGGGACAGTGTCAGAGAAAACGTCATTGTGCTAAAAAAAAAAAAAACGATTTACAAGTGCAGGGAAAGATTATTCAAGGTGTAGGTAAAGGATAGGGTGGAATCATTCCACAGCATTTATGTAGAACAGGGTTCAGTAGGGGAGTTTACAGCCTGGGTAATAGGAACAATCCCATTACACCTTGCTGCACTGACTGGGGATCCAAATTGCCATTATACAGCTCTGTAATTCCAGCAAACCGTTCTTGTTATTGGGGTGCAAGTGCTGTTTGATACAGCCATTACCAGGGTTTATTACAAGGAAATATTTCTACATCTTATTTGCACTTATGCGGTGCAGTTATATGTTTTAAAGCATTTTTTAGATTGTATTAGTGGGAAAAAAAGGTTTATTAGCTGTTGTGTGGTAAAGTGCGAAAATTACAGCCCTTTTTGGTGTGTATTAGTGGCAAAAGTAAAATATATTTGCCACTCAGCGGTGCAGTTATCTGTTGTAAAGCCTTTTGTGGTGTGTATTAGCAGAAAAAGAAAAACTATATTTGCCGCTCAGCGGTGCAGTTATCCGTTCTAAAGCCTTTTGTGGCGTGTATTAGTAGAAAAAGAAAAAATATATTTGCCGTTCAGCGGTGCAGTTATCTGTTGTAAAGCCTTTTGTGGCGTCTATTAGCGGAAAAACACAAAATATACAGTCAGGTCCATAAATATTGGGACATCAACACAATTCTAAATTTTTTGGCTCTATACACCACCAGAATGGATTTGAAATGAAACGAACAAGATGTGCTTTAACTGCAGACTGTCAGCTTTAATTTGAGGGGATTTACATCCAAATCAGGTGAAAGGTGCAGGAATTACAACAGTTTGCATATGTGCCTCCCACTTGTTAAGGGACCAAAAGTAATGGGACCATTGGCTTCTCAGCTGTTCCATGGCCAGGTGTGTGTTATTCCCTCATTATCCCAATTACAATGAGCAGATAAAAGGTCCAGAGTTCATTTCCAGTCTGCTATTTGCATTTGAATCTGTTGCTGTCAACTCTCAAGATGAGATCCAAAGAGCTGTCACTATCAGTGAAGCAAGCCACCATTAGGCTGAAAAAACACAACAAACCCATCAGAGAGATAGCAAAAACATTAGGCGTGGCCAAAACAACTGTTTGGGACATTCTTAAAAAGAAGGAACGCATCGGTGAGCTCAGCAACACCAAAAGACCCGGAAGACTATGGAAAACAACTGTGGTGGATGACCGAAGAATTCTTCCCTGGTGAAGAAAACACCCTTCACAACAGTTGGCCAGATCAAGAACACTCTCCAGGAGGTAGGTGTATGTGTGTCAAAGTCAACAATCAAGAGAAGACTTCACCAGAGTGAATACAGAGGGTTCACCACAAGATGTAAACCATTGGTGAGCCTCAAAAACAGGAAGGCCAGATTAGAGTTTGCCAAACGACATCTAAAAAAGCCTTCACAGTTCTGGAACAACATCCTATGGACAGATGAGACCAAGATCAACTTGTACCAGAGTGATGGGAAGAGAAGAGTATGGAGAAGGAAAGAAACTGCTCATGATCCTAAGCATACCACCTCATCAGTGAAGCATGGTGGTGGCAGTGTTGTGTCGTGGGCATGTATGGCTGCCAATGGAACTGGTTCTCTTGCATTTATTGATGATGTGACTGCTGACAAAAGCAGCAGGATGAATTGTGAAGTGTTTCGGGCAATATTATCTGCTCATATTCAGCCAAATGCTTCAGAACTCATTGGACGGCGCTTTACAGTGCAGATGGACAATGACCCAAAGCATACTGCAAAAGCAACCAAAGAGTTTTTTAAGGGAAAGAAGTGGAATGTTATGCAATGGCCAAGTCAATCACCTGAATCCGATTGAGCATGCATTTCACTTGCTGAAGACAAAACTGAAGGGAAACTGCCCCAAGAACAAGCAGGAACTGAAGACAGTTGCAGTAGAGGCCTGGCAGAGCATCACCAGGGATGAAACCCAGCGTCTGGTGATGTCTATGCGTTCCAGACTTCAGGCTGTAATTGACTGCAAAGGATTTGCAACCAAGTGTTAAAATGTTTGATTTATGATTATGATTCTGTCCCATTACTTTTGGTCCCTTAACAAGTGGGAGGCACATATGCAAACTGTTGTAATTCCTGCACCGTTCTCCTGATTTGGATGTAAATACCCTCAAATTACAGCTGACAGTCTGCAGGTAAAGTACATCTTGTCTGTTTCATTTCAAATCCATTGTGGTGGTGTATAGAGTCAAAAATGCTAGAATTGTGTCCATGTCCCAATATTTATGGACCTGACTGCATTTGCTGCTCAGCGGTGCAGTTCTCTGTTGTAAAGCCTTTAGTGGTGTGTATTAGCAGAAAAAGAAAAAATATATTTGCCACTCAGCGGTGCAGTTATATGTTCTAAAGCCTTCTGTGGCATGTATAGGTGCAAAAAAATAAGGGCCTATTTGCCATTCAGCGGTACAGTTATATGTTCTAAAGCCCTTTTTGTCGTGTATTAGTGGCAAAAGTAAAATATATTTACCGTTCAGCGGTGCAGTTATATGTTCTAAAGCCCTTTTTTGTGTGTATTAGTGGAGACAAAAAGGGCTTATTAGCTGTTGTGTGGTAAAGTGAGAAAATGACTGACTTTTTTGGGGTGTTTTAATTTCCTTTTTATTTATTTATCTGATCTAACAGTAGTCAGACAGAGAAGTGCCAGGCCCTGCACAGGGGAGTGTCAGAGGCCTAAATGTTTCTGGCGCAGGCACAGGTTGCAGCAGAGTAAGGGGGCGTGGCAGCAGGAGTCGCAGCGAGAGGCCTGAGCTCCCGGTGTCATCTAGCGGTCATGTCTTGACCAGCAATCCAGCGGTTCTTGAATGGTTGACTCGGTTATCTCTGTTTTGGATCCACTCCTGTTTTTTTTGGCATTAGCAATACTGATGGATTACTGACTAAATGCTGACCGAGTGAAGGCGGATGCTCAACAGACAGGGTTTTGGGGGAGTTATTGTTCTGACGGATCAGAAGAAGGGAAAAATAATCAGTGACGTCAACACAAACTTACTGCTGACACCCTCTCCACTCTGTCGGGGGGCTCTACTTGTATAAGCGTTTAATAGAACAGGTTCTGTAGACATCTATGTGGAATCAGCTGACGACGGTGTAAAAGGAGTGCGCTTCTTATTGGCGCTAACATCGACCTGTAAGGCGAGTTCACACTTGAGTTATTTGGTCAGTTTTGGCCCCATAACTGCCCAAATAAGTGAAGTGTGCAGTGATTCTAATAGCGATGCCTGTCATCTGCATGTCATACTGACTCACAGTATTATTTCACTACCACAGCAGACTCCCTATGCGTGTTACTGCAAGGCACAGTGTTCTACACCGCTATACAGGCACAGTGTTCTACACCGCTATACAGGCACAGTGCTCTACACCACTATACAGGCACAGTGTTCTACACCGCTATACAGGCACAGTGCTCTACACCACTATACAGGCTCTCTGCAGCCAGGAAATAGCTGTTTTTTTAACACGATTCGCAGCGAATAAATTAGGATCTAACCAAATTTTGCCCCAAAAATTTGGCAAACGGGCGAATCGAATTTTTGAAAAATTCTCTCGTCTGTATTAATTAACATGACTTATGATTTACCATAATGCTCGGAAAGAAACAGGAAATGTAGCTGAAGAAATCCAGTGTAGAGAAAAGAAATTTACAGCACAATTGTTCAACGTAGAAAACAGGAACATTTCCATGAAAACCAAGCTTCCATTAAAGAGCATTAAATAATTAGGAGTCTTTCAATATCTTTGACTGTCTCACATTGTCATATTAACTCATCACATCCGACCCATACGTTGAGAAAAGGTATTTCAGGCGGATGTCACACATTTTGCAGTGCTTTTTAATAGCAATTTTTAATGTGTGTTTTTTAGGTCAAATAATAGAATTATTGAAAATTCTGCATACGCACCATTTATGTTTGTAGCATTTTAGTTTTGTTTCCAGGGTTTGTGGCACTTTGTAAAAATGCAGCATTCTCAGGGTATGACATTTATTCTGATATCCCCATAAGCTTTTCTATGGAACTTAAAAAACACTAAGCAAAAAAGCACAAAATGCAAATAATATTAAAAAAAAAAAAAAAAATGCTTGAAATTGTTGGGGATTTTTAAAAGCATGTAAAAACTTTGGAAAATTTGGTGTGTGTAGGAGTCTTTGCCGTTTAGATAATAAGACTATGCCATCACATATCGATAAGTGGGAAAACAAAATTGGGGACTTCCACGGATCCTCCGAATTAAGCCTCATGCACACGACTGTTGTGTGTTTTGCGGTCCGCAAATTGCAGATCCGCAAAACACAGATGGCGTCCGCGTGCATTCCGCAATTTGCGGAGCGGCGCGGACAGCCATTGATATAACTGCCTATTCTTGTCCGCAAAACGGACAAGAATAGAACAGGTTAAGTTTTTTTTTGCGGACCAGGGAACGGAGCAATGGATGCGGTAAGCACACGGAGGGCTGTCGGCATCTTTTGCGGCCCCATTGAAGTGAATGGGTCTGCATCCAAGCTAAAACTGCGTCTCGGATGCGGACCAAAACAGCGGCCGTGTGCATGAGGCCTTACAGATATAACAACTAATAACTTGACACTAGTGTTGAGCGAATCGAAATTATCGAAGTGGAATTCAATCCAAATTTCAGGAACAATTTGATTTGCCGCGAAGCTGAATTTCCTGATGCTTTGTGGTAATGAATAAATTTTTCCTGAAATGGCGGTAACCTCATCCATTTGAGCGTAAATAGGTTGTCACATCATCTTGATTAGGCCTCATGCACACGACAGTTTATTTTCACGGTCCGCAAAAACGGGGTCCGTAGGTCCGTGATCCGTGACCGTTTTTTCGTCCGTGGGTCTTCCTTGATTTTTGGAGGATCCACGGACATGAAAATAAAGTCGTTTTGGTGTCCGCCAGGCCGTGCGGAGCCAAACGGATCCGTCCTGAATTACAATGCAAGTCAATGGGGACGGATCCGTTTGACGTTGACACAATATGGTGCCATTTCAAACTGATCCGTCCCCATTGACTTTCAATGTAAAGTCTGGAGTTCTTTTATACCATCGGATGGGGACGCTTCAGGTTAGAATATACTGAAAAACTGTGTACATGACTGTCCCCTGCTGCCTGGCAGGTGCTGCCAGGCAGCAGGGGGCAGACCCCCCCCCCCCTGTTTTTAACTCATTGGTGGCCAGTGCGGCCGCCCCCCCTCCCTCCCCTGTAGTTAACTCATTGGTGGCCAGTGCGGCCGCCCCCCCTCCCTCCCCTGTAGTTAACTCATTGGTGTCCAGTGGGCCCCCTCCCTCCCCTGTAGTTAACTCATTGGTGTCCAGTGGGCCCCCCTCCCTCCCCTGGATTTAACTCTTTGGTGTCCAGTGGGCCCCCCCCTCCCTCCCCTGTAGATAACTCGTTGGTGGCCAGTGGGCCCTCTCCCCTCCCTCCCCTGTAGTTAACTCATTGGTGGCCAGTGGGCCCCCCCCTCCCTCCCCTGTAGTTAACTCGTTGGTGGCCAGTGGGCCCTCTCCCCTCCCTCCCCCTCCTAATTAAAATCGCCCCCCTATCATTGGTGGCAGTGGAGAGTACCGATCGGAGTCCCAGTGTAATCGCTGGGGCTCCGATCGGTAACCATGGCAACCGGGACGCTACTGCAGTCCCGGTTGCCATGGTTGCTTAGCAATTTGTAGAAGCTTCATACTTACCTGAAGAGCTGCGATGTCTGTGACCGGCCGGGAGCTCCTCCTACTGGTAAGTGACAGGTCTGTGCGGCGCATTGCCTATAGCACAGACCTGTCACTTACCAGTAGGAGGAGCTCCCGGCCGGTCACAGACATCGCAGCTCTTCAGGTAAGTAGGAAGCTTCTACAAATTGCTAAGCTACCATGGCAACCGGGACTGCAGTAGCGTCCCGGTTGCCATGGTTACCGATCGGAGCCCCAGCGATTACACTGGGACTCCGATCGGTACTCTCCACTGCCACCAATGATAGGGGGCGATTTTAATTAGGAGGGGGAGGGAGGGGAGAGGGCCCACTGGCCACCAACGAGTTATCTACAGCGGACGGAGGGGAGAGGGCCCACTGGCCACCAATGAGTTATCTATAGCGGACGGAGGGGGGGCCCACTGGACACCAATTAGTTAACTACAGGGGAGGGAGGGGGGGGGGCCGCACTGGCCACCAATGAGTTAACTACAGGGGAGGGAGGGGGGGGCGGCCGCACTGGCCACCAATGAGTTAAAAACAGGGGGGGGTCTGCTGCCTGGCAGCACCTGCCAGGCAGCAGGGGGCAGTCATGTACACAGTTTTTCAGTATATTCTAACCTGAGGCGTCCCCATCACCATGGGAACGCCTCTGTGTTAGAATATACTGTCGGATCTGAGTTTTCACGAAGTGAAAACTCACCTCTGAAAAAGCTTTTATGCAGACGGATCTTCGGATCCGTCTGTATGAAAGTAACCTTCGGCAGCGGATCATGGACACGGATGCCAATCTTGTGTGCATCCGTGTTCTTTCACGGACCCATTGACTTGAATGGGTCCGTGAACTGTTGTCCGTCAAAAAAATAGGACAGGTCATATTTTTTTGACGGACAGGAAACACGGATCACGGTCTCGGCTGCAAAACGGTGCATTTTCCGATTTTTCCACGGACCCATTGAAAGTCAATGGGTCCGCGAAAAAAAACGGAAAACGGCACAACGGCCACGGATGCACACAACGGTCGTGTGCATGAGGCCTTAAAGAAAAAAAGGTCAATTCTCGATTGCGTTGACACGTGATGTCATCATGCTGGGCGGGAGAGGTGATGTCATTAGTGACGCGTGCACCAATTGATGGGTTTTCTTTAATCAAGATGTCTGCGGCGGACTCTCCGCGATCAAAGGGATGAGGTGAGGGTATATTTTATTTGTTTTAACCCCTGATAGGCTGAATGTGACTCTCAGCGTTGAACACAGCATCTGAGGGGTTAAATGACGGGGGGGCGATGCGATCGTTGTTCCCTGTCATTGCGTCTGCTCCATACAATAGAATGCGATTGGTTACAAAGTCACTTGTAATGAATAGTGTTGAGCGCGAATATTCGAATCGCGAATTTTTTTCGCGAATATCGGCACTTCGCTAATTCGCGAATATTTCGAATATAGTGCTATAAATTCGCAATTTCGAATATGCGTTTTTTTTTTTTTTTTTTTAATTGTTATATTTTTTCCTTTCCCACTTCCCTAAAGTTGTTCTTACCTGTCCTTTGGATTCCTGGCTTCCTGGCTGCTCCAGTCAGTGCCCGTTGCCGCTTCTGCCGCCTTCCGTGCTCATGGAGCGTCCCCATCTCCATGGGAACGTCTCCATATACTAGAATGTACTGTCGGATTTGAGAATTACGTTGAAATCGCAATTGCGATTAATATAACACGAAATAATCGCATTTGCGATTTCAACGTAATTCTCAAATCCGACAGTACATTCTAGTATATGGAGACGTTCCCATGAGCATGGAATATAGCATTACTTAGTTAAAATCGCAAATGCGATTATTTCGTGTTATATTAATCGCATTTGCGATTTTTTTTTTTTTTTTTTTTTTTTTTTTTTTTTTACTATGGTTGGCTTCAATGGTAGAATTAGCGAATATGACGAATATATTCGTTATATTCCACAAAACGAAGATAACGAAGTATTCTGCATCTCAGTTATATCTACCTATTCATCAACTTCGCTAATTCTAGCAATCATATAGGACAGTTTACTATAGAGACAGCTAAGTATAATTCGCTATGCGATTATATTACTTTGCTTTTTTATATAAATAGATTATAATAATTATCAGGTATTATAATTATTCTATTTATATTAAAAAAAAAGCAGTCATATAATCGCATAGCGAATTATACTTATCTGTCTCTATAGTAAACTGTCCTATATGATTGCTAGAATTAGCGAAGTTGATGAATAGGTAGATATAACTGAGATGCAGAATACTTCGTTATCTTCGTTTTGTGGAATATGACGAATACATTCGTATATTCGTTTTGTGGAATATAACGAATATATTCGTCATATTCGCTAATTCTACCATTGAAGCCAACCATAGTAAAAAAAAAAAAAAAAAAAAAAAAAAAAAAAAAAATCGCAAATGCGATTAATATAACACGAAATAATCGCATTTGCGATTTTTACTTAATGCTATATTCCAGGGATCAGCAACCTCCGGCACTCCAGCTGTTGTCAAACTACGACTCCCAGCATGCTCCATTCACTTCTTTGGGAGTCCTGAGAACAGCCATGGAGGTGTGCATGCTGGGAGTTGTAGTTGCACCACAGCTGGAGTGCCGAAGGTTGCTGATCCCTGCTATATGCCATGCTCATGGAGCGTCCCCATCACCATGGTAACGTCTCCATATACTAGAATGTACTGTCGGATTTGAGAATTACGTTGAAATCGCAAATGCGATTATTTCGTGTTATATTAATCGCATTTGCGATTTCAATAGGAGAGTAGCCTTTAAGTTTAAAAAAAAAAAAAAAAAAATTTAAATCGCATATTATTCGCGATAACTAGCATAATGACGAATATTCGATTTCGACGAATATAAAACGAATATTCTATCGAATATTCGCGAATTTCGTCGAAATCGAATATGGCACCTGCCGCTCATCACTAGTAATGAATTTAATTTCTTGATGAAAGTTGGCGAAGAAGCCAAATCAAATTTTTGAAAACTTGGCTTTTTCTCTACTTGACACTTAATGCATTAAATACAGTGTCAAAGTTTACTACATCTTTAGCTCTGTGACTTGTTCAATGTTATCCTCCGCACATCAGTGCTCTGGGGCCTGCTGCGCAAGGAGATATCATATAGGCGTGCCAATTCACAGCATAAGAAACTGGAGGAGTCTTTGCTTCTTCGTTCTTGTGAACAGTGAGGGTCCCAGATGTTTGTGAGAACCCTTAGGATAATTTTATGCAAAACGAGATTGTGTGATTAGTATACCCCGTTAACATCATGAATGTGTGTGCTTCTAACTGACCGATGGTCATCTCTACCAGCAGAAGAAGAGTCACAGGTCCCATATTCTTCTTATAAGTAATATCGTTATATGGGGTACAGAGGTACTGTACCAGTCGCACAATGGTCCTAGCTTTGAAGTGGATGACTGTTTTCACCTAGGCAGCCCCTCTGACATGAGCATCGGAACATTTCATGCTATGATGCTCTCCTTTGGCCTGCACTGAATCGTGCAGGGCAAAGGCTTTTTCTACGTATATTGCAAGGATGTGAGTATTGATTTGCCCTATCTCTTGTACACCCTGGGGTGTCGGTCATGTGATATAACGTGGTAGACAGCCATGGGTTATATCATGGCCGACCAGATCCCTACCCCATATTTAAGCTAATGATGATTATTTACTTTTTATTATTCTGTATGTGATTTGTTTGTGTTATCATATATTTAATCACACTTAGTAAATATATTTATTCACTAAGCCTGCGTATGCTTATTCATTCTCAAAACTTTTGAATTCACGTTACCTTACATGTCTAGAAGTGCCGTCTTTGTCTCCAACCATCCAGCTGCTTTATCTACATGAGGCCTCATCCTGGTGCCTCCTTAATGTCAAAATGGCAGCACCAGAATCATGCCGTAAATTCCATCCTAGCACACCTAGATACAAGTAACCCTTCTTTGATTAGGCTAAAGTTACATTCACATACTTGCATAGAGTATATAAAATATTAGCAATTGATTAGTAGAAAAACTGTATATGATAATGACCCTTATCATACTCTACTCTTGATAATTGGAGGTCCCAAAGATGGGCAGATCCTGTGTATACTTAAGTCTATAGTGGGAAAACTAACTCCAGATTAAAGAAGTATACAATATACATACTTATAGCCCACAGGGGAAGGGTTTGATTAATTACTTTGGTCAAAATTTAAATATTGGTTTTGGTTATAATTAAATCTGTTCCAAGGAACGTTCCTCAGACTTTTTCTAATTAGAGTTGAGAAAAATACATTCAAAGGAAGAATGCGGGTCTGTGATGGAGTAAGTGTGTGATTGTACAGAGGAGACCACAAGCACAAATTGCTAAATATGTTCTCAATACGGGAGAATTGTCATGGGAGTGGGGAGCGGTACACCCTGAAGAAGGGAAATCACCCGCAAGACATGGAATCTGTTTAATCGTACTGCAAAAAGGAGAAGAAAGAAGAAGAAATCCGCCCTGAAGAGGGAACAAACCCGGCTGTGTAAGTGGCATCAGCCACATATTATTAATGTCAAAAATTCAGAAATTGAGTATTATACTTACAAATGTTTAGCGTGTGCCTCAATCTACCAATTACAGTAAGAAACAGATGCTGCATCCAATATCCTCTTATATAAAAATTTTTGCCTCCTAAATTTCCATCACGTATAACTTTTTAATTTTGGAGATTGTAGCTGTTTGAGACCTTATTTTGTTTTTGGGCTATAATTACTTAATGTTTGAAATATAGAAGGCCGGCGTCAGCACCCGGCATAGCCGGACAAGTGCCGGGGCCCACAGCACAGCTGCCAGAGGCCCGAAGCAGTGAGCGCTTCCATCAATACAGATGGAAGCGCTCATTGCTGGAGCGCTGGGAGCTGCAGTCCTGTCACTCACCGCTTAGCTCCCAGAACTCCTCCCCTCCTTCAGGCCGGCGGTGAACAGAATGGTGAAGCAGGAAGACTTCTCCCTGCTCCACCATTCATCCTGCAGGCACGGATCGCGTTGCCGGCCTGTGTGGGCGAAGCCTGCAGCCTGGTAATCTGCCTAAGCTCCTCCCACACGGGGCTGCAGAGCGATCTGTGCCTGCAGGGAAGAGAGGGCTGTGATCTTCAGGAACGGGACAAGGAGAGTAGGTACTGTGTTTTTTAATACAGAAAGGTCACAGAGGACTTACTCCTAGGACTCTGGACTTATTTTACAGATGGATTCTCAGGGGACGCTTTCTTCCTGGAACTCTGGAGTTTGCCTGTAGTTTCTACTTCTTCATCCAGCAGAGCTGAGGGTGCTAAGACTGGGAATATAGCCACGTCTCTTGCGGAGCCGTGCTCCTACTTTCTTCCCTAAGGAGGCAGTACTCCTCAAAACCCTCCTTTCCACAACAGAGGGTAAACTATATCTGGTTATGACTGGTTTTTCCTTCCCTTGCTACAGGACTAGCCCAACTCTCTCTGCGTTAATTACGTTATCTGAATTTCAAAGCATTTGCTGGTTGTCAGGGCCTTATCCAGGGCAAAAATTTAAATTACGAAAAAATTATTTTTTCCAGGAATCTGACCACATTTTTGCTGTCTACGGTGTAATGCGTTAATTGAGTGATCTGCATTTCAAAGCATTTGCCTGTTGTCAGGGCCTTATCCAGGGCAAAAATGTAAATACAGAAAAAAGTATTTTTCCCCAGAATCTGACGGCATTTTTGCTGTCTACGGTGTAATGCGTTTGTAACGGTCACATTCACACACACACAGGGGGAAGGATAGTGACCACTGCGCTCCACCCTCACCCCTGGCCCTGCCTACTTGCCTCACGAGTCCTGACGACAGGGGACAACTGGACGGCAGTCCCTTACTTAGGATATGTGCAGGGAAGACAGACAAGACAAAATACGGAACGGACCGGGTCAGAACCAAGAGAGCTACGCAGTACAAAGGGTTAAGAAAAGAATGGTCAGAAGAAGCCGGGGTCAAATACCAGGAGAGAAGAGAAGTACCAGAGGAGTCCGCAAAAAGTAGTCAGGTGGGAGCCGAGGTCACAATACCAGGACGGATGCGCAGTACAGGAGGAGCAGGCAAAGGATCGTCAGGGAACAGGATCAGGTGAGTATTCAGTAGTCCAACAAATAGCCAGGAACCTAGAATTAACAGGCAACCTGTGGCCAGCAGGCTGCCTGTATTTATAGTGGGGAGTGAGGTTCATGTGACGTGGCCACTGTCACATGACCGACAGACCGACCAGTCGATCACCGAGTGATCAGCTCGGCGCTCAAGGCAGACCTAGGAGCAGGGAGCCTCGCAGCTAGCAAAGCCGCCCTGGGAACGAGGTCAAACACAGATCCTCGCTCCCGAAGCTAAGCAGCAGGTCTGCGGCTGATGGGAGACCGAGTACGCCTTCGGCACCCCGTTACAGCGTTAATTGTGTGATCTGCATTTCAAAGCATTTGCTGGTTGTCAGGGCCTTACCCTGGGCAAAAATAAAGGTCGTCAGGGCCATATCCAGGCCAAAATGTAAATACAGAAAAAAGTATTTTTTCCCAGAATCTGACCACATTTTTGCTGTCTACGGTGTAATGCATTAATTGTGTGATCTGCATTTCAAAGCATTTTCTGGTTGTCAGGGCCTTATCCAGGGCAAAAATAAAGGTTGTCAGGGCCATATCCAGGCCAAAAATTTTAATACAGAAAAACGTATTTTTTCCCAGAATCTGAACACATTTTTGCTGTCTAATGCGTTAATTGTGTGATCTACATTTCAAAGCATTTGCAGGTTGTCTGTCACCACCAGACATCTGAGAAGCTCTGACAGATGCCTTTCAGAACCTCCTCCTTGAGCTTCCTTTGTTTTGGTTTTCAGTTCCTCATCTCGTTAGCCTCTCTCAGCTGTCATGTAGTTGGACTGATTGCATCCCTTTAAATTCCTCCCCATAATGCATTAGTGTGCGGTTTATACAACTTCCTGGAGTGTGTGTGCATGCTGATCCTATTTCCCAGTCTTCTACAAGATAAGTGTTGTACATTCATTTGTGATTTTCTGTTTGCTGGATCCCAGGTGACCCTGACTCCCTCCGTGTCTAGTGTAGGGAGCCGGTGGTCGTGTCACCTCACTATTATAGGGTGTTCAGGTGTTATACAGTCGACGTACGAGGATATGCGATCATCTACCATTGGGATTTTCGCATAGGCTGAGCAGTCAGGGAGAGTGCCAGGTCTGATGCAGGGGTCTCCCTTTTTGTTCCTTAGTTTTGGACCCAGTGAGTCATATATTCATTTTGTGTTGTCTTGTTTCCTGTACACCTTCCGTGACATTATAAACCGCCAAAACCGTCTCAAGCATGGATCTGGTTTCACTTTTGACTGAACGCTTCCAGGGTCTTTCATTGGAGGTAGCTGATCTCTGTAAGACTCTTTCTCAGTTTCAAGTGACCGGTTCAGCTTGCGTTCATGGAGTTTGTTCTGAGCCTAAGATCTCGCTCCCGGATACGTTCTCCGGGGGTAGTGAGAATTTTGTGCGTTTTAGAGAGGCTTGCAAACTCCATTTTCGCCTTCTTTCCCATTCCTCTGGTGATGAGGAACGGAGGGTGGGGATTATTATATCGCTGCTCAGGGGTAACGCTCAGTCGTGTGCCTTTTCGCTGCCGATGGGGGCTCGGCCCCTCCGTTCAGTGGATGAATTCTTTTTAGCCCTGGGTCAGATATATGATGATCCGGATCGTATTGCTTTGGCTGAGTCTAGACTACGTCTGTTATGCCAGGGTGAACAATCCGCAGAGATATACTGCTCAGAATTTCGGAGATGGGCAGCTGATACTGGTTGGAATGATGCTGCACTCCGAAGTCAATTTTGCCATGGTCTTTCAGAGGGATTGAAAGATGCATTTGCCTTTCATGAGAGGCCTATCTCCTTGGACTCTGCTATGTCTCAGGCCGTTCGTATTGACAGGCGTCTTAGAGAGAGAGGAGAGATCACTCCTTTCTGTCATACTCAATCCCAGGACAGTGCAGCGATCTCATTCTGTGCGCAGGGGTCTCAGTCGCTGTCAGCCCCTTCTGAGCAGGAGCCCATGCAGCTGGGGTTGATTGCCTCTGACAATAGAAGATTCAGCCCGCATGGGAAGGTTTGTTTTTGTTGTAGAGGTATAAATCATTTGGCAAATGTTTGTCCTTCTAGGAGATTCAGGCAGTTTTTTGGGAGTAATAAAGAAACAAAAAGGAAAAAATCTTTTAAAAATGTTCCATCTGTTACTATTGGCAGGGTTGAGGTGGAAATTGAAGGTTTTCCGTTTTCTTGTAGTTCCCGTTTTGTCCTGCCTGACAGGGTGGCGCTAGAGAGCAAGAACATTTTTTGTGAGATTTTTGTAGATAGTGGAGCAGCTGTCAATCTCATTGATAATCAATTTGCGATAACACATGGTTTCCAGGTATGCACTTTGGGAAAGGATATTCCTGTTTTTTGCTATTGATTCCGCTCCACTTTCTCAGAAATCATTAAAGGGCATAGTTCACAATATCCATTTAATTGTGAGTGATGCTCATGTTGAGGATGTGTCATGTTTCGTCCTTAGCGGATTACCTACCACTCTGGTGTTGGGGCTGCCCTGGCTCACTAAACATAACCCCACCATTGATTGGCAAGCGAGGCAAATAAATGGTTGGAGTGACTTTTGCAGAGAGAATTGCCTCACGACATCTGTTTCTGAGGTTTCTACTAAGACTGTACCATCTTTTCTCTCTGAATTTTCGGATGTCTTCTCTGAGAGTGGAGTTCAGGATTTGCCCCCACACAGGGAGTACGATTGCCCTATTAATCTCATCCAGGCGCCAAGCTGCCTAAATCTCGTTCATACAATCTCTCCCAACCTGAAAGGGTCGCTATGCGTGCTTATATCTCTGAAAGTCTGAGAAAAGGACACATACGACCCTCGAAGTCACCTGTTGCCGCTGGTTTTTTCTTTGTTAAGAAAAAAGATGGTTCTTTAAGACCTTGTCTGGATTTCAGGGAGCTGAACAGTATCACTATTCATGACCCTTATCCGCTTCCTCTGATCCCGGACCTGTTTAACCAGATTGTTGGGGCTAAAGTCTTTTCCAAATAAGATCTAAGAGGGGCATACAACCTGGTCAGGGTCAGAGAAGGAGACGAATGGAAGACGGCCTTCAATACCCCTGAGGGCCATTTTGAGAATTTGGTTATGCCTTTTAGTTTGATGAATGCCCCAGCTGTTTTTCAGCATTTCGTGAACAGCATTTTTTATCATTTAATGGGAAAATTTGTATTAGTGTATTTGGATGACATTTTGATTTTTTCTCCTGATTTCAAAACTCATAAGGAACACTTACGTCAGGTCTTGCTCATCCTGCGGGAGAATAAATTATACGCGAAACTGGCCCCGAGAAGGTCCGCGCTGTGCTTGAGTGGGAGCTTCCTGAGAATCAGAAGGCGCTGATGCGTTTTTTGGGCTTTGCCAATTATTACAGAAAGTTTATTTTGAATTATTCCTCTGTTGTTAAACCACTCACTGATATGACCAGAAAGGGGGTAGATTTTTCTTCCTGGTCGGTAGAGGCGCGTAAGGCCTTTTCTAATATCAAGGAGAGTTTTGCTTCCGCTCCCATCTTGGTGCAACCTGATATTTCTCTACCCTTCATAGTTGAGGTTGATGCTTCTGAGGTGGGTGTGGGTGCGGTCTTATCTTAGGGTTCCTCTCCTGCCAAATGGCGACCGTGTGCCTTTTTCTCGAAGAAACTCTCCTCCGCAGAGAGAAATTACGATGTGGGAGATAGGGAGTTGTTGGCCATCAAGTTGGCTTTTGAGGAATGGCGCCATTGGCTAGAGGGAGCCAGACAGTCTATTACTATTACTCTATTACCGTGTTTACTGACCATAAAAATCTGGCCTACTTGGAGTCAGCCAAGCGTCTGAACCCGAGACAGGCCAGATGGTCTTTTTTCTTTTCAAGGTTTAATTTTGTTGTCACGTTCCGCCCTGGGGTTAAGAATGTGAAGGCAGATGCCCTGTCACGTTGTTTTCCAGGAGGTGGGAATTTTGAAGACCCGGGTCCCATTTTGGCTGAAGATGTGGTGGTCTCTGCTCTTTATCCCGAATTGGAGGCAGAGGTGCAGGTAGCCCAGTCAGTCAGAGGCTACTGATCTTTGTCCTCCTGGGAGGTTGTTTGTGCCTCTCGCTTTAAGACACAAGATTTTTAAGGAACACCACGATACTGTCCTTGCTGGGCACCCGGGGGCAAGAGCCACAGTGGATCTCATCGCTCGGAGATTCTCGTGGCCTGCGCTTCGTAAGTCGGTTGAGGGTTTTGTGGCAGCCTGCGAGACTTGCGCTCGTGCCAAAGTCCCTCATTCACGGCCATCAGGTCCTCTCCTTCCCTTAACCATTCCTTCTCATCCTTGGACACATCTGTCCATGGACTTCATAACGGACCTGCCTCGTTCCTCGGGGAAGACTGTGATTCTGGTGGTGGTGGAATGTTTTAGCAAAATGGTGCATTTCATCCCTTTTCCTGGCTTGCCCAATGCTAAGACGCTGGCGCAGGCATTTATTGATCACATTGTCAAATTGCATGGTATTCCTTCAGACATAGTCTCTGATAGGGGCACGCAGTTTGTTTCCAGATTCTGGAAGGCTTTCTGTTCTTGCTTGGGGGTTCGGTTGTCATTCTCTTCTGCTTTCCACCTGCAGTCGAATGGCCAGACAGAGCGCGTCAATCAGAATCTGGAGACATATCTGCGCTGTTTTGTGGCGGAGAATCAGGAGGATTGGTGTTCTTTTTTGTCCCTTGCTGAGTTTGCTTTAAATAACCGTCGTCAGGAGTCCTCTGATAAGTCACCATTTTTTGGTGCATATGGGTTTCATCCGCAGTTTGGGACATTCTCGGGAGAGGGGTCTTCTGGTTTACCTGATGAGGACAGATTCTCCTCGTCTTTGTCATCTATTTGGCAAAAGATTCAGGATAATCTAAAGAGCATGAGTGAGAGATATAAGCGTGTGGCAGATAAGAGACGTGTGCCTGGTCCGGACCTGAATGTTGGTGATCTGGTGTGGTTGTCTACCAAGAATATCAAATTGAAGGTTCCCTCCTGGAAGTTGGGTCCTAAGTTTATTGGGCCTTATAAAATCCTGTCTGTCATCAATCCTGTTGCCTACCGTCTTGATCTTCCTCAGACTTGGAAGATCCATAATGTTTTTCATAAGTCCTTATTAAAACCTTATGTTCAACCCATTGTACCCTCGCCTTTGCCTCCTCCTCCGATTATGGTTGATGGTAATCTTGAATTTCAGGTCTCTAGGATTGTGGATTCTCGTGTTGTCCGCGGTTCTCTCCAGGACCTCGTTCATTGGGAGGGTTATGGTCCTGAGGAGAGGATGTGGGTCCCAGTGACGGACATTAAGGCCACTCGTCTCATCAGGGCTTTTCATAGGTCCCATCCTGAGAAGGTGGGCTCTGAGTGTCCGGAGTCCACTCGTAGAGGGAGGGGTACTGTCACCACCAGACATCTGAGAAGCTCTGACAGATGCCTTTCAGAACCTCCTCCTTGAGCTTTCTTTGTTTTGGTTTTCAGTTCCTCATCTCGTTAGCCTCTCTCAGCTGTCATGTAGTTGGACTGATTGCATCCCTTTAAATTCCTCCCCATAATGCATTAGTGTGCAGTTTATACAACTTCCTGGAGTGTGTGTGCATGCTGATCCTATTTCCCAGTCTTCTACAAGATAAGTGTTGTACATTCATTTGTGATTTTCTGTTTGCTGGATCCCAGGTGACCCTGACTCCCTCCGTGTCTAGTGTAGGGAGCCGGTGGTCGTGTCCCCTCACTATTATAGGGTGTTCAGGTGTTATACAGTCGACGTACGAGGATATGCGATCATCTACCATTGGGATTTTTGCATAGGCTGAGCAGTCAGGGAGAGTGCCAGGTCTGATGCAGGGGTCTCCCTTTTTGTTCCTTAGTTTTGGATCCAGTGAGTCATATATTCATTTTGTGTTGTCTTGTTTCCTGTACACTTTCCATGACATTGTCGGGGCCTAATGTAGGCCAAAAAATAAAATACAGAAAACATTATTTTTTCCATAATCTTGACACATTTTTGCTGTCTATTGTGTAATCCCTGAATTGAGTCATCTGCAATTCAATACCTTTTGTGGTTGTCAGGTCCAGATTTTGACAAAAAATATAAAATACAGAAAACATGTTTTTTCCCATAATATATCCACAATTTTTATGTCAACAGTGTCTGCCGGTAATTGTCACATCTGCACTGCAATACCTTTTGTGTTTGTATGGTGCAAATATTTGAAAAAATTCAAAAAAGCTAACAAAGGCTTTTCAAAGACCCCAAAGTCCTTTTAAATACTACTGTTTGTGTGTGTTTGACAGCAGCAATATATTTTTATTTAATACCTATTACTGACATATACTGTACATCATCCGCAGACTGTGTTTTTTTGCGTAAATTCAAATAATCAGCTCCACATTTATTGTCTATAGTGTGTGCATTTATTACACATCCGTGACATATACAGTACTCCATCCGAAAAGGGTTTCTTTAGGTATAATTTAACACATACAGTGGGATGCGAAAGTTTAGGCAACCTTGTTAATCGTCATGATTTTTCTGTATAAATCGTTGGTTGTTACGATAAAAAATGTCAGTTAAATATATCATATAGGAGACACACACAGTGATATTTGAGAAGTGAAATGAAGTTTATTGGATTTACAGAAAGTGCTATAATTGTTTAAACAAAATTAGGCAGGTGCATAAATTTGGGCACTGTTGTCATTTTATTTAGTTCTAAAGGTTTTGGAATCATTATTGGAACTCAAATTGGCTTGGTAAGCTCAGTGACCCCTGACCCACATACACAGGTGAATCCAATTATGAGAAAGAGTATTTAAGGGGTCAATTGTAAGTTTCCCTCCTCTTTTCATTTTCTCTGAAGAGTAGCAACATGGGGGTCTCAAAACAACTCTCAAATGACCTAAATACAAAGATTGTTCACCATCATGGTTTAGGGGAAGGATACAGAAAGCTGTCTCAGAGATTTCAGCTGTCTGTTTCCACAGTTAGGAACATATTGAGGAAATGGAAGACCACAGGCTCAGTTCAAGTTAAGGCTCGAAGTAGCAGACCAAGAAAAATCTCGGATAGACAGAAGCGACGAATGGTGAGAACAGTCAGAGTCAACCCACAGACCAGCACCAAAGACCTACAACATCATCTTGCTGCAGATGGAGTCACTGTGCATCGTTCAACCATTCGGCGCACTTTACACAAGGAGATGCTGTATGCGAGAGCGAAGAGGAAGAGGAAGCCCTTTCTCCGCCCACAGCACAAAAAGTGCCGCTTGAGGTGGTCTAAAGCACATTTGGACAAGCCAGCTTCATTTTGGAATAAGGTGCTGTGGACTGATGACACAAAAATTGAGTTATTTGGCCATAACAAGGGGCGTTATGCATGGAGGAAAAAGAACACAGTATTCCAAGAAAAACACCTGCTACCTACAGTAAAATATGGTGGTGGTTCCATCATGCTGTGGGGCTGTGTGGCCAGGGACTGGGAATCTTGTCAAGGTTGAGGGACGCATGGATTCCACTCAGTATCAGCAGATTCTGGAGACCAATGTCCAGGAATCAGTGACAAAGCTGAAGCTGTGTCGGGGCTGGATCTTTTAACAAGACAACGACTCTAAACACTGCTCAAAATCCACTAAGGCATTTATGCAGAGGAACAAGTACAACGTTCTGGAATGGCCATCTCAGTCCCCAGACCTGAATATAATTGAAAATCTGTGGTGTGACTTAAAGAGAGCTGTCCATGCTCGGAAGCCATCAAACCTGAATGAACTAAAGATGTTTTGTAAAGAGGAACGGTCCAAAATACCCTCAACCAGAATCCAGACTCTCATTGGAACCTACAGGAAGCGTTTAGAGGCTGGAATTTCTGCAAAAGGAGGATCTACTAAATATTGATTTTATTTCTTTTTTGTGGTGCCCAAATTTATGCACCTGCCTAATTTTGTTTAAACAATTATAGCACTTTCTGTAAATCCCATAAACTTCATTTCACTTCTCAAATATCACTGTGTGTGTCTCCTATATGATAGATTTAACTGACTTTTTTTATCGTAACAACCAACGATTTATACAGTAAAATCATGATGATTAACAAGGTTGCCCAAACTTTTGCATCCCACTGTATGTGCCTATTCTAGTGTCCATAGTGTGTTTTTTTCTGTGACATATACATCTGAAACGGGTATCTTTAGGTCAAATTTTACAAATCTGGGTTTAATGTTATAGTTCATAGTGTTTGTCTTTCTGTGACCAATACTGTACTACATCAGAAAACAGTGTCTGCAGCGCTAATTTAAATAATTTGTGTCACATCTGCTGTGTGCGTTTGATCCATATCAATGATATATACTCTACTTTATCCATACACGGTGTATGCTAGTCTGTGACATTATCAGGGCTACGTCTCCAGTGTAATGTGCGTGCATCCCAAATAGATATCTTTCTTTATTTGCACATACACTTGCAAATCCTACGCTACTGTATGTGTGACATACTTTGAAGCTTATATAACATTTAATATTATGAAGGCAGCATGAACGGGATGTGTAAGTGGCCGTGTTGCTGATGGTGCACACAGAGGCCCAGGTCCTGTGCGCAATAAAACTGAGTAAAATAATGTAGCAGAGGGCCTACAGGTGCTCTAACACAAATTTTTTTTTAAATGGCCTTCTGGTCAGCTAACCTTAAAAAATATTATTTTCTAGTCCCTGACAGCTGACACTCTAAAACATTATATGCGAGCGCCTTACGGTTAAGAACACCCTTTAAAACATTAGATATGAGGGCCTGCAGGTGAACTGACCCTACAAATCATTATATGTGTGGGCCTGCAGGTGAGCTGACCCTAAAAAATAATTATATGTAAGGGCCTACAGGTGAGCTGACCATTGTGAGGCAGTGACAGGCCTCACGGCTGCTAGGGGAGAGATATGGCAGGAGTTCCATTTCTTCAGTGTCAATCAGCAGGTCAGAGGCCGCACCAGGTGGAACAATCAGTCTGGGATAAGAGCCCAGTCCAGACTGTTAGGAGAAGGAAGAGTCTGTGTGCAGCAGAGGCCTGGGAAGGCTCTGTACAAGTGGGCTCAGCCGAGCTGGCTGAGGGGCCACGGAGCTAGGTGTTAGCCTGAACTTTGGGGGACTCCGCGAGGTCTTGGAATCGACAGTCGCTAGGCCAGAGTCAGGAGGACTTCTGGGCCACAATCCCCCAAAAGGTACTGGACTTTGTTACAGCCTGGAAGTGCTGGATTGTTAGGCTGGGAAAAGCTGCATGTTCTTCCCGTGTGTGAACGGGGATTTCAGTGAGGTAGGGAGTACTCATGTTTAGTTAGAGCCCAGCCGGGCAGGTGTTTTATTTGTATTGTTTGTTTTAGTTTTGCTGAGGTGCCAAATAAAAGCAATGTTTGGCCCCTAACCCTGTGGTCGATGAAGATCATTGTGAGAATGACCCCCGAATAAGAGGCAATCCCTTACATATGGTGGAGAATGTGGGCAATAACAACAGCAGGTTGCTAGGGGCAACGACCTCACGGAAAAGAGCAGGTGCTGCTGAATGTTGCCAAGGAATTGCTGTGTTGCTGTGCAGTGATTTAAAGGGCCGGAAGCCTGCTTGTTCGCTGGTGCAGGTGCTGCTGGAAAACTGCTGGTTAATCTGGACTTTTTTTTTCTGAGGTGCAAGCTGTGCAGGGATTTAAAGGGCACAGTAAAAGAAATGGAACTCCTGCCATATCTCACCCCTAGCAGTCATGAGGCCTGTTACTGCCTCACACCTTCTAAAACATTATATGTGAGGGCCTGCAGGTGAGCTGACCTTCTAAAACATTATATGTGAGGGCCTGCAGGTGAGCTGACCTTCTTAAACATTATATGTGAGGGCCTGCAGGTGAGCTGAACTTTTAAAACATTATATGGGAGGGCCTGCAGGTGAGCTGAACTTCTAAAACATTATATGTAAGGGCCTGCAGGTGAGCTGACCTTCTAAAGCATTATATGTGAGGGCTAGCAGGTGAGTTGACCCTACAAATCATTATGAGCGAGGGCTGCCTAAAACGCATGTTGATATGATGGATGATGAGAAGAAGGATGAGAAAAGGAAGATTGAACCATATAACCTTTTTTGTGGTGGCAGAGGTGCATGTGAATACAGTGTATTCAGTACATTAAAAACACCACACATAATTGCCTTTATGTTTAGCCACTTTCATCTGGTGGAGTAGAAAAGTCAGGGGAAATCCAGGCCTTGTTCATTTTTATAAAAGTCAACCATTTTAAGTTGACAGACGGATGCGCTTATCGGTTATTATGGCCCCAGCAGCAACAAATACCCACTTTGACAAAACGCTGGCGGCAGGGCAGGCCAGCACCTCTGAGGCGTAGAGCAGTGGCGTACCGCCCATAGAGGCAGACCACGCCACTGCTATGGGGCCCGCGGCACTGGGGGGCCCGTAGCGCAGATAAGGCCCCGCCCACTGATGACCAGCAGCCGGCTATGCGGCTGCTTTTCTCCCCAGGGCCCCCCCCATGTTTAGCTGAATCGCCTCCCAGAGGCGCGCCTAAGTCCTAGACACCCGCCCCCCTCCTCAGCGCTGCGCTCTGAAACACCCGATCCTCCTCTCGTCGGCGTCCCAAATCCCGCGCAGGCGCAGTGCCGGCGATTGCCTGCGCCTGCGCTCTGATAATACGGCTGAGGGCAACAGCTTCAACATCGTCTCTGGGCATGCGCCGAGCCCAGTGACGATGTTGAAGCTGTTGCCCTCAGCCGTATTATCAGAGCGCAGGCGCAGGCAATCGCCGGCACTGCGCCTGCGCGGGATTTGGGACGCCGACGAGAGGAGGATCGGGTGTTTCAGAGCGCAGCGCTGAGGAGGGGGGCGGGTGTCTAGGACTTAGCCGCGCCTCTGGGAGGCGATGCAGCTAAATGATGGAGGCGTTAGAGTTTTCATATTTAGGCGGGCACGGCACTAATCAGAGGGGCACCGTGGAGAAAGAAAAACGCCCCTCTGGGCTCCAGTCCGGCTTACAGCAAGAATCGATTTTTAGAAGAAAGGACAAGACTGACATGGAAAAAAGGTACTTTATTAAACATGGATCCATGAGTACCTTTTTTCCATCTGTCTTGTTCTTTGGATTGTGAGTCTTGTCATTTCTTCAAAAAATCGATTCTTATGATATGTAAATGACGCTGTAAGGAGCCCAGAGGGGCGTTATTCTTTCTCCACGGTGCCCAGGAACGCCCCTGTGAAGTGCCGTGCCCGGCTAAATTTGAAAACTAATAACGCCTCCAAGTTCATCTAAATCGCCTCCCAAATCCGATCCTCCTCTCGCTGGCATCCCAAATCCCGCGCAGGCGCAGTGCCGGCGATTGCCTGCGCTATGATAAGATGACTGACGGCACTGCGCCTGCGCGGGATTTGGGATGCCGGCGAGAGGAGGATCGGGGTGTTTGCCGCAGAGCGCGGCACTGAGGAGGGGGGTGTTGAGCACTTAGCCGTGCCTCTGGGAGGCGATTTAGATGAACTTGGAGGCGTTATTAGTTTTCAAACTTAGCCGGGCACGGCATTTCAGAGGGGCGTTCCTGGGCACCGTGGAGAAAGAATAACGCCCCTCTGGGCTCCTTACAGCTTCATTTACATATCATAAGAATCGATTTTTTGAAGACATGACAAGACTCACAATCAAAAGAACAAGACAGATGGAAAACAGGTACTCTGTTAAACATGGATTCATGAAAAAAAAATTGGGGGTAAATTGCTAGTGACAGATTCCCTTTAAGGCTACTTTCACGCTTGCGTTCAGAGCGGATCCGTCTGGTGTCTGCACAGACGGATCCGCACCTATAATGCAAACGCTTAGATCCGTTCAGAACGGATCCGTTTGCATTAACATGAACAAAAAAAAAAAAAAACATTTTTTTTTTTGTTCATGATAGTGCAAACGGATCCGTTTTGACTTTACATTGAAAGTCAATGGGGGACGGATCAGTTTGAAAATTGAGCCATATTGTGTCAACTTCAAACGGATCCGTCCCCATTGACTTACATTGTAAGTCTGGACGGATCCGTTTGCCTCCGCACGGCCAGGCTGCAAGCAGCGTTCAAGTGTCCGCCTGCTGAGCGGAGGACAGACGGAGCCATACTGATGCATTCTGAGCGGATCCGCATCCACTCAGAATGCATTAGGGCTGGACGGATCCGTTCGGTGCCGCTTGTGAGAGCCTTCAAACAGAACTCACAAGCGGAGACCCGAACGCAAGTGTGAAAGTAGCCTAACATGGCACCCCAAATAAGGAGACCTGCAGGCTGCAGCAGATATCCCATGTGACAGGTCACCCCCAGGAAACCCCTAACAGTTTCTGTAGGTCATGTATAAATTTATTTAATGGGGGCGTGGCATGGGAGGAGCAAAGTCAGGAAGTGGGAGGGGCCATGGTGGGTAGTGGGCGGGGTTAAGGGGCCCAATTCAGATTTTTGCTATGGGGCCCAGTGATTCCTATGTACGCCTCTGGCGTAGAGTGCCACTTTGTGTCAAGTGTTTAGCTTGGACACCCAATAGTTGTAAGGCACAGAGGGATCACTGATGACATTGGCACGGTCTGCTATGAACTCCTTAACCATCTTCAAAAAATCAGGTTGAGGGTGCTGGTGTTATAAAACTGTCTAATGTCTTAGAGAGTGTTGTCCTGCCTTTGTTGGAACTGCTGTGTTTTTCCCATAATCTACCCTGCTTGGTTGGCCAAGGAACTGCATACTCTGCCGTCAGCGTTGTCAGGTTTAAATTTTTGTGCAATTACATTTTGTTCTATTATTATTAATGTTTTTGTTTGTATTATTGTTGTTATTTATTGTATTGTTTTTATGGTTTATGGTTGAATAAATTATTGTTTTTATGGTTTAGGGTTTAAAAATATTTTATGGTTATTTGGTTATTTTGAAGTTATTTAACAGGCCATCCCATTGGTTTACCTCCATTCTCATGTGTTATGTTTTTATTTATATTAATATATAAGTTTGGAATGTTTGTTGTGCGTGAGACATATAAGCTGTATGATTGCCATGTGTGTGAGCTTGCCGTGCTGAAAAGTTGCCAACAAGCTACGGCCATTATAACACACAACAAACAACCATGCCTGGTTGTAGCTTGAGTGGCGAGAGCCACAGCTCAGTCTGGTCCCTTATTCCCTGTCACAGCTCTGCGGCGGTGTGCTGTTTTTCACCTAAGCAAAATCATTTCAGCAAGGCCTGTTGCCACCTCCCCACTGCCGTGCTACACTGCTTACAGCTACTGACTGATGCTGACTGGGGCTGAAAGGATAAGGGGGGTTTGCTTAAACTAATGTAGGTGGTGGTGGTGGTGAAAATCCTGATGGGAAGTGGGCTCGCAATCCTTGGCGTTGGTAGTACCTGTACCATCCCAGGGTACGACTTGCTCCCGGCCTCCACAAGTTTCACCCAGTGTGCCGCCACGGACATGTAGCATCCCTGGCCAAAAGCACTTGTCCATGTGTCAGTTGTTAAGTGGACCTTCATAATTACTGCATTGGTCAGGGCATGGGTGATGTTGCAGGAGACAATTGATGGTGTAATGCGCGGCTGGCACACCAAGATAAATAGTGGCGGCTGGAGACTGAGTAAGGATGAAAGGCCGCCGCCATGAGGCAGAGGAAAGCCTAAGTGTCCACAGGCCTAATGTCACGGATGGTGTTGCAGAAAGCCGGAACTTATAAATAAACATCTGACTGGCTTGATCCCAAACTAAGTAGCATATGGGTGAGCCCTATAAAACCCCTAAAGCTCTCCCTGACTGCTTTTCCCATGCAAAGGTCTTTATGGTAGACAAATGCATGCCCACGTACCTTATATTATGTGACACCTGAAAACCCTATAATAGTGAGGGGATACGACCACCGGCTCCCTGCACTTAATACGGACGGAGTCAGGGTCACCTAAAAATCAAGCCAGCAAGGAAACACAAATAAAGGAAACAGACTTATCTGAGGAATCAGGAGAAGCAGTATCCAGCAGTGAACAACTCATCCAGGAAGAAGTATAAACCGCAAAGTGAGGCAGTATGGGAGGGAATATAAAGGGAGACAATCAGTGCAAATAGGTGACAGCTGGGGGAAGGAAAGGAGATGACAGAGTGAAACCAAAACAAAGAACATCATGAAAGAGGTAGCGAAGAACGTCTAACAGACCTTCTCACAGAGCTGGCGGTGACACCTAAATGGCAACATTTCCTGGGCCACCTATTTTTAAAGGTGTGCAATAAGTGCTATGGCCCGTGGGTGGGTGGCTGGGTATTTGCACTTTGGTTCAAAGGCCTGGGTTAAGGACAACTGTACGCAGGCCTATTTAGTGTGGCCCGCCTTCTCCTTTTTGCCACCCACAGCCTCTTCCAGCCTGTTGGGGTGCTGTGAATCCCTCCCCCTCTGTACTGCTGTCCTAGCTTGGCTTGCCACCTACCAAGGTTGGGTCAGTGATGTCATTGTCCAGCAACCCCTCTTCAGGGTCATCCTCCTGACTTGTGTGGTTGACCAAACAAGACCCTCACTTATTGACAACTGTGCTTGACCCGCATCATCCACCTCATTAAACACTAATTGCCATTCCCCACCCTCATCTTCTGACTAGTCCCGGGCTCCCTTGACATGTGGAGACACTTAAGGTAATGCACTCCTTAAACCGAGTACATGAAGTAGAGTGATAATGGCTCTGTTTTTGTCCTGCATGTGGGGACTATTTTATAGCCCCCACGTGCTTGGTATATCCAAGCCTATGACATGCAGACTCCATGAGCTGAGATGGAAAGGAGTCGCATGATACATCATACCCATGGTTGTGTCGCTAATCTATCCATAGTTCTAAAAAATAAAGGGGAGGGAAGAAAAAGGAAAAAAATAATAATAATCCTACTTTGCTGACACATGTCTCAGGCCCCCGGGTGATAAGGGGTCATCACCTGATTTCTTGAAATGTTAATTGATGTTCGGCGTCCCATGAAGTGCTAATACTTATATGCTCATAATTTTCTTCTTGTTGGAAAAAAGTGAAGACCAAATTCATGGTTTGAGATACACGTTTTCTCAGTTGAAGGCTGAGGTGATGATTATCACCTTCTTGACCTTCATGAGGTTAATGTTACATGTTGATGTTAAGGGCAGGGGAGTGGGAGGGTGGGTTTATGTTTCTCTCCAATGTGACAAAGTCATATATACTATCCCGATCGGATACCCTCAATGGCTGATCACATAAAGATAGTTTTGTGGAATGTCAAGGGCCTCAGATCTCCCTGCAAAAGAATGATGATACTGAAACATCTGAAACGTCTGCATACAGACATCGCACTGCTGCAGGAGACACACTTGACACTTGCTGACTTTCCACGAATGAAGCGTCTCTGGGTAGGAGAGGTCCTAGGATCACCTGCGGAGGGGAAAAAAGCGGGGGTTCTCATTCTGTTGAAATGAGGTCTTACATATAATGTGTTGAATCATGATCATGACGACAGGGGCCGGGTGTCGCATACTCACCTCACGTCACCCTCAGGTGATCTGAGCATATACAACATCTACGGTCCTAACACTCATGATACTGATTTCTTTACAGCCCTAGGACACCAAATATTGCAAGATCCTATCAAACAAAAAATTGTTGGAGGGGACATGAACACGGTTCTTAATCATTTAGAGGATAGACAAAGAGGGAGCCTCTCTAACATCTCCCCATCTCCAGGAGACCAGAGACTACAACTTTTTTGGGGAGATACTGGTCTAATGGATATGTGGAGAACCTTTCATTCTGAAAGTAGGGAATACACACATTTTTCACATGCACATGGTTCCTGGTCGCGCATGGACTACATTTTAACTAGCAGAGACAGTATTGGCCAGTTTTCCAGACCTATAATTGAAGAGATGGTCATCTCAGATCATGCACCAATATCACTTTTGCTACACAGGAGGACCCCTAAAGGCACAGATTTTATATAGAGGTTTCCCTCATCCTTAATACAAGATGAAAACTTTAGGGACCTCCTCAGAGGATGGTGGTTTGAATATAAGTCAGAGAATGAAGAATCTACTAGCCCCTAATTGTTATGTGATGCGGGGAAAGCAGTCCTTAGAGGTCGAATCATGGCATACATGACCGATATCACTAATTAATGTAGACTTAAAAATTGCCTTGAAAATCCTAGCTGATAAATTGGCACGCATCCGGCCTTCATTGATCTCTCCAGCTCAAGTGGGGTTTGTGCAGGAGAGAGCTGCGGTGACTAACTTGCGAAAGGTTTTGACAATCCTAGATGAGGTGAAAATACATCCCTGAGCTCATTCATCCCCGGCTATAATATCTATAGATGCTGAAAAAGCATTTGATAATGTGAGCTGGGGTTGGCTGGGATTTGTCGGTCCTTTCCGCAAATACATCACAACTTTATACACAAACCCGCAGGCTAGGATCTACACACCAGGATTCCTCTCACAACCATTCAGTCTCTATAAAGGGACTAGACAAGGGTGCCGGCTCTCCCCACTACTGTTCAACCTAGCGATAGAACCCTTATCACGCAAAATTACCATCAGTGATCAAGTTGAAGGTATTAAAGTAGGCAAAATTCCCATTAAACACACACTTTTTGCAGATGATTTACTGGTTTTCCTAGAAAACCCAGAGAGAGACTTGATTAACGTTTTTAAACTTTTAGAAGACTGGCTCAGTGTCAGGTTACAAAGTAAATGCTACTAAGTCAGAAATCTTATTCCTAAGAAATAACCCACGTATGAAAAATTCACATCAGCTTAACGTACCTATCCAAGTAGTCCCTATGTCCATAAAACATTTAGGCATCCACATTGGAAGACAGCCAGAATCACTTTACCAACTAAATTACTCACCTCTCTTCAAAAAAATCCTCTCGGATATAGAAAGATGGATGAACCTTCCCCTTTCCCTGGGAGGAAGAGGCCAACTTCTAAAAATGATAGTCATTCCAAAACTTTTATACCCCATGCAGACGGTCCCACTCCTCCTCAAACATTCAGATATCAAGATGTTAGAAAGGGCTATCAGTTAATTTCTCTGGGCAGGAAAAAAAAAACTGGTTAGGGCTGACGAAACTCCAACTCCCTAAACTTAAAGGGGGTATATCACAACCGAACTTCCGTTTATATAACTTGGCAAGCCTTATGAGGCACTGTATCGATTGGCTATTGAACACCAATTTTTATACTAATGGAGCATTGGAATCACAATTAGTGTATCCTTGGAGTCTGAAAGCCCTCTTACATACCAGATATTCAGCTCAACCCACATTAATAAAATCGAGCCTACTGATAAAATATACCATATCAACATGCAAAGAATCCCGTAAAATATTTAAGCTTCCCTTTATACTTTCTAAACACATGCCCTTGTGGGGTCACCCAGAGTTTCCAGCAGGGGTGGAACTTAAACATTTTAACGTATGGAGGATGGCGGGCATTACAAGGGCTCTAGATCTATGGAACACGCAAGAACAACGTTACTACTCCTATACTGAATTACAGGAAAAATTATTTTTAAACCGCTCACAACATATATTCGCCTACTTTCAGATCAGGAGTTTCCTATATAATAGAATCCGTGACCCAAAAGCAACGTTCTCTCTGAGTAGGTTTGATCATATGATAGGGCAGGGTAACACTAAAAAGTCATTGTCTGAGCTTTATCAGGAGATTCGAGAGGCCAAACAAAAACCTCTTTTTTCATCCTGGAAGAAAGATTTTCCGAATATCGAGGTACAACGAATAATACTGCAGGGTTGGGAAAGGGTGAGAAGGGTGGTATTTAATGAGGGTTGAAGAGAAACGCAGTTCTGACTGATACATAAAGCAATATATGGCTTTTGATTCTCCTCTCAAGCCCAGAATCAAAACAGAATGACTTGTTGCCCAAAATGTCATCTGGAGAGACCTGACATGGTTCACGGGATTTGGTCCTGCCCTGAAACGACGAAATTTTGGAAATGAATAAAAAAACGAATCAAAAAGTATCTAAAAGTGTCCATTCGTAATGCCCCTGAACTTATTCGGTTTCATACTCCTCCAGAACATGGGCACATTCACCCAATTGTACACATAATTATCTTGCTGGCCAAGAGTTGCCTACTCAATAACTGGCTCCAACCACGTGTGGCCTCAGCAAATGAAGTGTTCCAACACATTAAAAGGTGCTTTGACTTGGAAAGGGTGGAAGCAGATACCCTTAGATTTAAACGTATCAATTCATTTTTCAAGAGGTGGGAAGGATTTATGCAAATAGTGTACTCAGATGCAGAATTGAGGGAACTAATGAAACCTTTTCTATCATCGGAATGGTATTTAAAGAAAAAAACTGCAGGGACCCTAGGGAGACTTTTAATCGATTGAAGTCTAACAGCCCGTATGATTTGCTATATAAAGAGACATATAAGGTTATGGGGGGTGGGGAGGGTTGCTTTTGATCTGCTTTAGTTGCAGAACTAGATTTTATCAACATCTTGAACATGTATACATTACTGAAATATTTTTGTGATGTTCATTAACTACTGCTCTGTGCATTTATATACAAAATTGATATTGTTCCAGATGTGTCATGTATCATGCCTGTTCAATCTTGACTTTTGTGATATAATTACAAAAAAGTCCAATAAAGATTATATACAAAAAAATAAAATACTATGAAGTTGGGTTTGTCGGTTTTACCGCAGCTCACCAGCAGGACCGAAAATCTAATCTTAAAAAGGGTCAGCTCACCTGCAGGGCCAAATCTAAAATCTTTTACAGGGTCAGCTCACCTGCAGGCCCAAACCCAAAATCTTTTACAGGGTCAGCTCACCTGCAGGCCCAAACCTAAAATATTTTACAGGGTCATCTCACGTGCAGGCCCAAACCTAAAATCTTTTACAGGGTCAGCTTAACAGAAGGCCCATAACTCATGCTGCCTTGCTTTGAAATGGTAGCCGTATTCGTTTCTCAGACGCCCTCTCCGAAATCGAGCAATGATTCACCTTCACCCCTGGTCACCATGATAGGCGCATAAAAGAACATTGAAAGTTTATAGGGAAGATATCAAAATGGATCATGTACGTGCAATCAGGCCGAAGTTATCTAGAGTCAACAAAGCGGCAGCAGGGCCTCTCCTGTATAAAGTTTCCTTATCCAAAATACTGCAGTTACATTCCCTGTAATTTTTTATTGCTAATTCCAATAACAGGGCATCTTAAGAGTCCTGTATTGTTATTTATTCTCAATACAGCCCAGAGTCAGGAGAAATTTGCCTTCCTTGGATGTGGTAGCCGTTTGTCAGGCTACCTCTCCGGAATCAAACACTGCTTCCCCAATGGACCAGGCACCCTCCCCTCTTCCGAGCAGGGGGTGCCTGGTTGTCTCCCATTGACTTCCATTATACTCGGGTGCTCGGCCGAGCGCACGAATATCGTGATGTGTTCGGGCCGAACACCTGAATAGTTTGGTGCTCGCTCATCACTATTTGGCATATCAACTGTGAGGGGGCACATATTTTGGGATATCTACTGTGGGGGGGCACATATCTGTGAGTAGACCTGAGGGACTGAAACACTAGGTAGAAAATCACAGTAGGCACATAAGGACTGATTCCCATATCTCCGCTCTGTGTAAGGTATTTAATCTATAATACATGCAGTTTCATTGCTGTAAGCGCTGTGCAAAATGCCACAAGGGGGCCCACTGAGACTTTATCGCCCAAGGGCCCACATGAACCTGGAGCCGGCCCTGGAAATATATATAATTTTTTTACCCCTTAAGGACCCCCGACATACATGTACGGAGCTGGTGAACGTGACTTAAGGACCAGCACTGTACATTAACGGCAGGCTGATCTGGCAGGTGCAGGAACTGCGCCCGCACGACCAGCGGCAAGGACCCGGCAGTCACTGACCGCCGGGCCCCTGCTGCATACGCCGGCATCGTTATTATCCCCATTGTATGCAGCGGTCAAAGCTGACCGCATCTCCATCGGATCCCCGCGCTGCAGTGTCGGGGACCTGATGGCAAAGAAGGCAGCCCGATGCCTTCCATAGGCATTGGGGCTTGCCTTCTACGGAAGCCTGCGAGATACAGCCCTTAGGCTGGGTTTCACAAGCAGGCTGTCAGCATAAAAGCTAACAGCCAATGCATTACAATACAGGATGTATTGTAATGCATTGCAGAGGGGATCAGAGCCCAGAAGTTGAAGTCCTAGAGTGGGACAAAAAAAAAAGGGAAAAAAAAGTGTTTTTCATAATAAAAAAGAAGAAGTTTCAAGTAAAAAAAAAGAAGCCCCTTTCTCAAAATAAAGCACATAAAATTGCCCCAAAAAAATAAAAAATAAAGAAAAACTGACATATTGGGTATTGCCGCATCCGCAATGACTATAATAATATCACATGATCTATCCCCTCACCTGAATGCCATAGAAAAAATTCTATAAAATCTGTGCTAAAAAAAACATTTTTTGTCACCTTACATCTCAAAAAGTGCAATACCAAGCAATCAAAAAGTCATATGCACCCTAAAATAGTTCAAATCAAACCGTCATCTCATCCCCCAAAAGACAGTCTCCCAAAAAATAAAAATAAACTATGGCTTTCAAAATATGGAGACACAATAAAATAATTTTTATCAAAAATGCTTTATTATGTAAAACTGAAACAAACAACCCCAAAAAGTTGTCATATTTGGTATTATTGCGTCCATAACAACATGCTCTATAAAAAAAGCACATGATCTAACCTGTACCAACAAAACTGCCACCTTATCCCCTAGTTTCAAAAATGGGGTCACTTTTTGGGGAGTTTCTACTGTAGGGGTGCATCAGGGTGTCTTCAAATGTGACATGGGAACTTAAAATGATCCTAGTGAAATCTGCCCTCCAAAATGTGCCATTTGCCTGTACAACAGTTTACGACCTCATATGGGGTGTTTCTGTAAACTACAGAATCAGGGTAATAAATAATGAGTTTTGTTTGGCTGTTAACCCTTGCTTTGTTACTGGAAAAAATGGATTAAAATGGAAAATCTGCCAAAAAAATGAAATTCTGAAATGTCATCTACATTTTCCTTTTATTCTTGTGGAACACCTAAAGGGTTAACAACAGTGACGTGCTAAGGTGGGGGGGGGGGGAGAGTCTAGCGGCGCTAGCGCATCCTGCCATTGCCATTCATTGAATCATTTAATGAATGGCTGAGGTGGGATGAGCAGCAGCGCAGCCCAGCAGTGACAGAGAGACGGAGGGGAGGTCACGTGGGCGCCGCAGGGGCATTAGCCTATGAAGTAGCATGCACTCTCTGATAAGTGTTGAGGAGTCACAAGGCTGCTGCCAGACAGTGCGAGGGAAGAAATTTACAAGGGGCCCAAATATGGATGGGAAAGGACCAGGCTTATTAACCTGTAGGATACCAGTGCCGTACCTATATGGTTCGGCAGGACGTGACTTGAGTCCCAGTGCTGTACAGGTACGGGGGGCTGATCGGGCAGGTGCAGGAGCTGTGCCCGTCCGATGTCACTGACAGCTGAGCCCTTGCTATCAGGGCAGGGTGCACAGGCATCAGTAAAAATATAACATGATCAACCCGGTCAGGTGAACCTGTAAAAAAAAAATATAAAAGCAGTTTTTTCTTCACATTCCCTCACAAAATGTGTAATACCAAGCTTACATTGTATTTTCATGGTGACAGATTCCGTTTAAATTTTCATTTACCAGCAATTTTCTGTTTACTAGCAATAATTTTTTTTAATTTCAAACAAAATAAATATTTCAGTATATTTAAATGTAAAAATAAAGTTTCTTATGGTTTTTAGAGGGGGTGACAGTACCTGCCCCAGGTGCCAAATACTCTAGACACGCCACTGGTTAACAAAGTTTGTAAAAATCAGTTTTGAATAGCTTGAGGGGTGTAGTTTCTAAAATAGGGTCATTTTTGGGTGGTTTCTATTATGTAAGCCCAACAGTGACTTCATAACTGAACTGGTCTTAAAAAAAATGGTTTTTGGAAATTATCTAAAAAATTTCAAGATTTTTTTTCTAAACTTTCAAGCCTTCTAACATCCCCAAATTTTTTTAATGGCATTCAAAAAATGATCCAAACATAAAGTAGACATATGGGAAAGGTAAAGTAATGACTATTTTATGAGTTAGCACTTTCTGTTTTAAAAGCAGAGAAATTGAGATTTGGAAAGTTGTGAATTTTTCAGATTTTTTGGTAAATTTGGAATTTTCTTTTAAATAAAAATTTTAAATACTGACTGAAATTTACCACTATCATGAAGTACAATGTGTCACGAGAAAACACTCTCAGAATGGCTTGGAAAAATAAAAACTTTCCAAAGTTATCACTACTTAAAGTGACACATGTAAAATTTCCAAAAAACGGCCTGGTCCTTTAGGTGAAAAATGGCAGGGTCCTGAGATGGTTAAGCTGTTCCTCTATTTTGTTTTTCTTCACTGATCACTTTTATTATACAAATTGTATGATTGTAGAGATACCAGAGCTTGTGTGACTAATTAGTGCAGTCCTCTTCTATATAGATATTGACATTCACAATCACATAGTTTTCCAAACTGTCATGATTAATAGTAAATATAGTGATCAGATAAATAGTTCATACATAGTCCAGATAAACAGTGAATATAGCAGTCAGATAAATAATGTCATACATTGCCCAGATAAATAGTGAATATACTGATAAGATTAATCGTGTCATACGTTGCCTAGATAAATAATGAATAGATAAATAAAGAATATAGTGGTCTTTCCAAATGCAACGTCTTTCAAGTACAACTCTTTAAGTGCACATCCTGAATTATACCAGAATGTAATATTATGGATATGGAATCCACTTTGTCTTCACTGCCTACTGACCATCACCCAATTCTCTTCTCTCCAGGTATGTCTCCACTGAAGCTAACTGCTGCACCCAGCTTTTCCACAGTCTGATATTGTCCACACCCCTACTCTTTCCTTCTTATTCCCTGGTATATCTCCACTGAAGCTTAATGGTTCTTTCCCTGGTTCTTTGGATTTATTGAGTATTTGTTTACATTGACTATTTCACCCCTGTATCTGGTCCTCCCTTTATTAGGCCATATGTAGCCCCCTCCCCTCTTGGTCACACCTGATTGAACACTGAGTGGTATAAATCTAAGTTCCTAGGTCTTCCAGACCTTGATCTTTCCAAATGCAACATCTTTTAAGTGCAACTCTTTAAGTGCACATCCTGAATTATACCAGAATGGGACCAGAAGTGAACCACAGGTAATTACAGACATAGTTACTGCAAACAATGTTTACATTTTTCATCTTACTCTTCCCACTTTTCCAAAACCTCCTAAAATACCCTAACATCCATTCACTCAGCAAGGAACTATTCATCTCTCCCTCCATCTTACCTTCTCATCTGACCGCTTGCACAAACCTGTTTGGCAACATAAAAAACTTCCTCCCCAAACACACACAGATACCTCCTGCCCTCTCTTATTCTCATCTATTAATAACACGTTCTCTGCTTCTCCTTAGTAGTGATGAGCTGCTGGGGTCATATTCGAATTCGCGATATTTCGCAAATATTTAGTCGAATATTCGTCGAATATTCGCGAATTTGAAAATTCGTTATATTCAAAATTTTTTACTCAAAAAATCGGCAAGGTAATGATCACGTAATATGCGAATAGTCGAGAATTTGCGAATATTTGGAATATAGTGATATATATTCGTAATTTCAAATATTCGAGATTTTTTTTAAATCAGCACACATGATCCTTCCCTGCTTCTAGCTTGTGGGCCAGTGAGAAGGCTGCAATATCTTTGACTTTAGGAGTAGTGTTGATTGCGAATTTTCGTAATGCGAATTTTCGCAATGAGAATCAATGAGATCATGAAAACTCAGATCCGATGGTATATTTTAACCCCCAGGCATTCCCATGGTGATGGGGACGCTTGTCGAGGAGGAGTATGCCAAAGTGGAACAACTGTTCCGATTTTTTTTAAAAGACGAATATTCTAAAAAACAAATATATTCGTTTTTTTGAATATTTGTAATATTCTAAAACAAGAATATATAGCAATATAGCGAATATTTGAAAAAAAACTAAAGTAGAGCAATTTAGCTAATATAGTGCTATAATCTTGCAACTATTAGATAAAGAAGATTATAGCACTATATTAGCTAAATTGTTCTGCGTTAGTTTTTTTTTTTTCAAAGATATTGCAGCTTTCTCATTGGCCCACAAGCTAGAAGCAGGAAGGGATCATGTGTACTAATTAAAAAATAATCTCTATATTCGAAATTACGAATATATATCACTATATTCAAAATATTTGCAAATTCTCAAAGTGCCGATATTCTCGATAAAAATTCGCAATTCAAATATTCGTGATCAACACTACTCCTTACTGCTGGTGATATCTCTCCAAATCCAGGCCCCCCTCTGCATATCCCCACATCCCCACTATCACCTCCAGGTCCCAGTACATATCTCCTTCCACAAATTTCTGCAACCCCTTAAACCTAATAACCATTTCTCTGACCCCTGCTCCTTTGCTTCCTCTTGAAGGAGCATTATGGAATGCACGTTCTGTCTGTAACAAACTGTCCTACATTCATGATCTTTTCATCTCTCAAAAACTTTCCTTTCTGGGTCTCAGAGAAACATGGCTGATACCCTCTGACACCTACTCCCAAACTGTCCTACATTCATGATCTTTTCATCTCTCAAAAACTTTCCTTTCTGGGTCTCACAGAAACATGGCTGATACCCTCTGACACCTTCTCCCCTGCTGCACTCTCTTATAGTGGATTTCATTTAACTCACACCCCCCGCCCCTGTCTGCAAACATCGTGGAGGAGTTGGTCTTCTCCTGTCAGACACCTGCTCCTACAGTCCAACTCCACTGCCACCCTCCATTACGCTCACTTCATTTGAAGTACACTCTGTTCGAATCTACTCTCCCTCTAACCTTAAAGTAACTGTCATTTACCGCCCCCCAGGCCCAGCCACTATCTTTCTTGACCACTTTAACACCTGGCTACTACACTTTCTTTCTGACAACATCCCCACTATCATCATGGGTGACTTCAACATCCCTATTGAAACCTGCCACTCAGCCGCCTCTAAACTCCTATCACTCTTTATCTCCTTCGGACTCTCACAGTGGTCTTCCGCTCCCACCGACAGAGATGGTCACACTCTGGATCTTATCGTTACCCGCCTCTGCTCCCTATCTACCCTTTCTAATTCACCTCTCCCCCTATCTGACCACAACCTACTCACCTTCTCTTCACCTATCTCTTCTGCTGCTCCCCCGGTCCACACATTAGCACACCCCTGCAGGAACCTTAAAGGATTTCACATACTGAATGGTTAACATCACCACATCGGTGTCCACGATTTATATTACAATCTACTAGTATTACTGCCCTAATTTGTCTGTAAAATCACTTTTATTAATATGCAAATTACCTAAATAAGGAGCCCAAGGGGCTGTCCCTCTGTCTGGTGGAGCCCAGCAGCACCCCTTCTCCTTGAGCCCAGCACCGCCCCACTGCTAATTTATTGACTCCTCATCGCCGACCTCATATGCCTGGTGCGCCGTAATCTCGCGCACCAGACATATGAAGAATCCCTTTAAAAATCTCGACTTTCGCTTGCTTTCTGACTCTCTTCTGCCACTCTCTACCATCTGTTCCTTCCAAGACCCAGATGCTGCCACCACCCTATATAACACCACAGTAAGTACAGCTCCGGACACTGTTGCCCCCTCACACAACAAAACCTAAAAAATCAACAGACAACCCTGGCACACCAATCTGATCAAAAAACTCAGACAAGCTTCCAGGGCTGCTGAGCGGCGATGGAATAAATCCCATTCTAAAGATCAATTCACTGCATACAAGCAATCCCTCCTCATATTCAAATCCTCACTCACTGATGCAAAACAGGCCTACTTCTCATCTCTCATATCTTCCCTGGCCCACAGCCCTAAACAACTTTTTAACACTTTTAACTCCCTTCTCCTTCCCCCAGCGCCCCCACCCTCTCATCTCAGCTGAGGACTTTGCCACATACTTCAAACAAAAGATAGTCAGCATCAGATAAAGCTTCAGCACACAGTCCCCACAGACCCTCTACACAACTGCTTGGTCCTCTTCTGCCAAAACCCACTTCTCCACCATTACAAAAGAAAAACTCTCCACTCTACTCTCCAGATCACATCTCACCACCTGTAAACTTGACCCAATCCCATCCCACCTCATTCCTAACCTCAACACAGTGTTTATCCTAGCCCTAACTCATCTACTCAACCTATCACTAAACTCTGGTGTCTTTCTCTCTTCTTCTAAACATGCTACCATTACACCCATCCTCAAAAAGCCTTCACTTGACCCATCTTCTTTGTCCAGTTATCGCCCCACATCACTTCTTCCATATGCCTCAGAGCTACTTGAACAACATGTCCATTCTGAACTGTCTTCTCACCTCTCCTCCTGCTCCCTCTTTGACCGGCTACAATCTGGCTTCTGACCCCACCGCTCGACTGAGACTGCCCTTACCAAAGTCACCAATGACCTACTATCAGCCAAAACAAAAAAAAACATTACTCTGTCCTCCTTCTCCTTGACCTGTCCTCTGCCTTTGACACTGTCGACCACTCCCTTCTGTTGCAAACTCTCTCATCTCTTGGCATCACTGACCTGGCCCTCTCCCGGACGTTTAGCGTCTCCCACTCTCATACCACCTCCTCGTCTCATTCCCTCTCTGTTGGTGTCCCGCAAGGCTCTGTCCTAGGACCCCTGCTCTTCTCTATTTACACATTTGGCCTGGGACATCTCATAGAGTCCCATGGCTTTCAGTATCACTCTTATGCTGACGACACGCAAATCTACCTTTCTGGTCCAGACATCACCACCTTATTATCCAGAATCCCACAATGTCTATCTTCTATGTCATCATTCTTCTCATCTCGCTTTCTAAAACATAACATGGATAAAACAGAATTCATCATCTTTCCTCCATCTTGCTCAACCCCCCCAACAGACCTATCTATTATGATTAATGGCTGAGAACTCTCCCCGGTCAACCAAGTCCGCTGCTTTGGCGTGACCTTGCATTCTTCCCTCTCCTTCCGACTGCACATCCAAGCCCTTTTCACCACCTGCCGCCTTCAAATCAAAAACATCTACCGCATACGTGCTTTCCTTAACTTTGAATCTGCGCAAATGCTTGTACATGCCCTCATTATCTCCCGTCTAGACTACTACAACATTCTCCACTGTGGCCTTCCATCTAGCACTCTCCCACCCATCCAATCTATCCTCAACTCTGCTGACCAACTAATCCACCTCTCACCCTGTTTCTCCTCTGCCTCTTCCCTCTGCCAATCCCTTCACTGGCTTCCCATTGCCCAGCGAATTCAGTTGAACATACTAACAAATACATACAAGGCCGTCCACAACCTGTCCCCTCCCTACATCTCTGAGCTATTTTCCCGATACATCCCCACACGCAATCTCTGATCCTCACAAGACCTCCTTCTCTCCTCTTCTCTTATCACCTCTTCCCACAATCGCCTCCAAGATTTCTCTCGTGCATCCCCCATACTCTGGAACTCGCTACCCCAACATATCAGACTCTCACCTACAGTGGAATCCTTCAAAAGAAACCTAAAAACCCACCTCTTCAGGCAAGCCTACAACCACTGACCCTGCTGCCTCTATACCACCATGACAAACTTCACACGCACCTACTGTGTCCTTCTCCCATACCATGTAGATTGTAAGCCCTCACGGGCAGGGCCCTCTCTCCTTCTGTACCAGTTTGTAACTCGTATTGTTTATGATTAGTGCAATTGTCTGTATTGTGTATGTATACTCCTTTATATATGTACAGCGCTATGGAATAAATGACGCTTTAATAATAAATAATAAAATAATAAATAGTGTCAGACATTGTCCAATTCGTTGTGACAGTCGCAGCAGTACAACTTATGGCTTTTTAAGGTTATTGCTGCTTTGGATCTGGATACTTTTCACTTTATGCTTTTATTTCTTTTTGTCTGTAATTATGTGCACAAGGGCTTCATCATTTGAAAGCATGCAATGTGAAGTTTCTGAAGACTCTGATGGTATCTGAGCTCTCACTGACAAGATCCTAACATTCCAGGGTCAGTGTTTACATGTCGAGGAGTTTTAGTGAGTGTACTGTTAATTGGTAGCATATGGCTTGTGGGAAGTAGACAGGAACTATTGCCTTATGTTAGTGATCTGTGAGATCCACCACTGTACAACGTTCTCCACATACTGTTGTCGATGCAAGACCTCCCCCCATCCTCCTTCATGGAGAAAGAAAATGTCTCATAATGAATGGTCTGGAATCACAGAGGATGTTGACCAGGAGTGACTGGATTTCAGTATTGGAATTCTTCAGTCACAGTATGGTGGATTTATTTTGCGACCAGTGCCATATTACATTATTTTTTATTTTATTTTATTTATAGTATGTTGCCACAATTCAGTCACTCTATACAGTGCCTTCAAAAAGTATTCATACCCCTTGAACTTTTCTACATTTTTTGCAGGTTGCATCCACCAACTTAAATGTATTTCATTGGGATTTTATGTCATAGACTAACACAAAAAGCAAGTACAGTATGTGTGAAGTGAAAAGAAAATGATACATGGTTTTCAAAATATTTATTCAGTGCCCTGCACTCTGATACCCCTAAATAAAATCCATTATTACCAATTGCTTTCAGAAGTCACCTAATTAGTAAATTGAGTCCACCTGTGTGTAATGTATTCTCAGTATAACTCCAGCTGTTCTATGAAGTCCTCAGAGGTTGGTTAGAGGACATTGGTGATCTAACAGCATCATGAAAACAAAGGAACACGCCATACAGGTCAGGGATAACGTTTTTGGAGAAGTGTACAGGGTTAAGTTATAAAAAAAATATCCAAAGCTCTGAACATCTCACGGAGCACTGTTCAATCCGTCATCCAAAAATTGAAGGAGTATGGCACAACTGCAAACCTACCAAGACATTGCCGTCCACCTAAACTGGCAGTCCAGGCAAGTAGAGCACTAGAGGCCCATGGTCACTCTGGAGGAGCTGCAGAGATCCACAGCTCAGGTGGGATAATCTGTCCAAAGGACAACTATTAGTCATGTACTCCACAAATCTGGCCTTTATGGAAGAGTGGCATTTTTAAAAAGCAAACCATAAGAAGTGCTATTTGCAAGTTTGACACAAGCCATGTAGGGGACACAGCAAACATGTGTAAGATGGTGTTCTGGTCGGATAAGACCAAAGTGTGGTGGAAAACTAACCCTGCACATCACCCTGAACACACCAACCCCACCGTAAAACATGGTGGTGGCAGCATCATGCTGTTGGGAGGTTTTTCTTCAGAAGGGACAGGGACTCTGGTTAAAGTTCATGGGAAGATAGATGGAGCTAAACACAGGGCAATCCTGGAGGAAAACCTGGTAGAAGCTGCAAAAGACTTGAGACTGGGCCGGAGCTTCACCTTCCAGCAGGATGACGCTCTGTAGCCAGAGCTACAATGGAATGGTTTAGATTAAAGCATATTTATGTGTTAGAATGGTCCAGTCACAGTCCAGACCTAAATCCCATTGAGATTCTGTGACAAGACTTGTAAATCGCTGTTCACAGACACTCACCATTTAATCTGACTGAGCGCGAGTTATTTAGCAAGGAAGAATATGCAAAAATTTCAACCTCTAGTTTCACTTCACACTTGTGGGTATAACATCGAAAAGTGGATAAGTTCAACGTGTATGAATACTTTTTCAAGGCATTGGAACCTGCTCCTATCTCCAAAACTGGGACCTTTAAAGTGAAGGAGACTGCACCATGCATGCTGGTAAAAAAGTCCTGATAGAAGTAACTGGTGAGACGATCCAGACAAAAGAAACAAGAAGGACCATCCTGATAAAAGTAGCTGTAAGACGTTTCTGATAGAAGAGACTTGTAAGATATTTCTGATAGAAGTGACTGGTAAAACAGTCGTGTTAGAAGTAGATGGTAAGATAGTCCTGATAGAAGTGGCTGGTGAAACAGTCTTGATAGATGTAGCTTGTAAAGCATTTCTTATAGAAGTAGCTGGTAAGACAGTACTAATAGAAGTAGTTGGTAAAACAGTCCAGAGAGAAGTAGCTTGTAAGAGAGTCCTGATAGGAGTGGCTGGTAAGACAGTCCTGATAGAAGTTGCTGGAAAGACAGTCCAGATGTAGCTGGAAAGACAGTCCTGATACAAGTAGGTCGTGAGACAGTCCTGATAAAATTGGTAGGCAAGAGAGTCCTGATGTGAATTTCTAAATTATAATTATATTGTAGAACCATAATGTAAAACATGGGTATTTTCTATTATTTTTAAATGATATATCTGAGTATATACAGTACTGCGCAAAAGTCTTAATCAGGTGTAGAAAAAATGCTGCAAAGTAAGAATGCTTTAAAAAATAGAAGTAATAATTATCAATTAACAAAATTGAATGAACCGATGAAAAATCTAAAACCAATCAATATTTGGTGTGACTGTCCTTTGCCTTCTTCTAGGTACATTTGCACACCGTTTTTGAAGGAACTCAGCAGGAAGGTTGTTCCAGACATCTTATAGAACCACAGATCTTCGGTGAATGTAGGCTTGCTCAAATCCTTTGTAGTGATGAGCGGCAGGTGCCATATTCGATTTCGACGAAATTCGCGAATATTCGATAGAATATTCGTTTTATATTCGTCGAAATCGAATATTCGTCATTATTCTTGTTATCGCGATTAATATGCGATTTAAATAATCGAATTTCGATTTTAACTTAAAGGCTACTCTCCTATTGAAATAGCAATGCGATTAATTCAAGTTATAAAAATCGAATTTCGATTTTAACAGCACTGCTATATTCCATATTCATTAATTCTAGCCTAATATGGCATAAAACAGTGCTAAGTTAAAATCGAAATTCGATTATTATAACTTGAAAAAATCGAATTGCGATTTCAACGTAATTCTCAAATCCGACAGTACATTCTAGTATATGGAGTCGTTCCCATGGTGATGGGGACGCTCCATAAGCATGGAATATGGCTTCAATGGCTTGGTAGAATTAGCGAATTGACGAATATATTCGTTATATTCCACAAAACTAATATAACGAATGTATTCGTCATATTCCACAAAACGAAGATAACGAAGTATTCTGCATCTTCGTTTTAGCTACCTATTCGTCAATTTCGCTAATTCTAGCAATGATATAGGAAAGTTGACTATAGAGACAGCTAAGTCTAATTCGCTATGCGATTATATGACTGCTTTTTTTATAAATAGTATAATTATAATAATTATCAGGTATTCTAATTATTCTATTTATTTAAAAAAAAAGCAGTAATATAATCGCATAGCGAATTAAACTTAGCTGTCTCTATAGTCAACTTTCCTATATCATTGCTAGAATTAGCAAAGTTGATGAATAGGTAGCTAAAACGAAGATGCAGAATACTTCGTTATCTTCGTTTTGTGGAATATGACGAATATATTCGTTATATTCGTTTTGTGGAATATAACGAATATATTCGTCAATTCGCTAATTCTACCAAGCCATTGAAGCCAACCATATAGTAAACCAGGTCCAAGTTGGAATCGCAATTCGATTAATTCAAGTTATAATAATCGAATTTCGATTTTAACTTAGCACTGCTATAGACCATATTAGGCTAGAATTAACGAATATGGAATATAGCAGTGCTAAGTTAAAATCGAAATTCGATTATTATAACTTGAAAAAATCGAATTGCGATTTCAACGTAATTCTCAAATCCGACAGTACATTCTAGTATATGGAGTCGTTCCCATGGTGATGGGGACGCTCCATAAGCATGGAATATGGCTTCAATGGCTTGGTAGAATTAGCGAATTGACGAATATATTCGTTATATTCCACAAAACTAATATAACGAATGTATTCGTCATATTCCACAAAACGAAGATAACGAAGTATTCTGCATCTTCGTTTTAGCTACCTATTCGTCAATTTCGCTAATTCTAGCAATGATATAGGAAAGTTGACTATAGAGACAGCTAAGTCTAATTCGCTATGCGATTATATGACTGCTTTTTTTATAAATAGTATAATTATAATAATTATCAGGTATTATAATTATTCTATTTATTTTAAAAAAAAGCAGTAATATAATCGCATAGCGAATTAAACTTAGCTGTCTCTATAGTCAACTTTCCTATATCATTGCTAGAATTAGCAAAGTTGATGAATAGGTAGCTAAAACGAAGATGCAGAATACTTCGTTATCTTCGTTTTGTGGAATATGACGAATATATTCGTTATATTCGTTTTGTGGAATATAACGAATATATTCGTCAATTCGCTAATTCTACCAAGCCATTGAAGCCAACCATATAGTAAACCAGGTCCAAGTTGGAATCGCAATTCGATTAATTCAAGTTATAATAATCGAATTTCGATTTTAACTTAGCACTGCTATAGACCATATTAGGCTAGAATTAACGAATATGGAATATAGCAGTGCTAAGTTAAAATCGAAATTCGATTATTATAACTTGAAAAAATCGAATTGCGATTTCAACGTAATTCTCAAATCCGACAGTACATTCTAGTATATGGAGTCGTTCCCATGGTGATGGGGACGCTCCATAAGCATGGAATATGGCTTCAATGGCTTGGTAGAATTAGCGAATTGACGAATATATTCGTTATATTCCACAAAACGAATATAACGAATGTATTCGTCATATTCCACAAAACGAAGATAACGAAGTATTCTGCATCTTCGTTTTAGCTACCTATTCATCAATTTCGCTAATTCTAGCAATGATATAGGAAAGTTGACTATAGAGACAGCTAAGTTTAATTCGCTATGCGATTATATTACTGCTTTTTTTTAAAATAAATAGAATAATTATAATACCTGATAATTATTATAATTATACTATTTATAAAAAAAAGCAGTCATATAATCGCATAGCGAATTAAACTTAGCTGTCTCTATAGTCAACTTTCCTATATCATTGCTAGAATTAGCGAAATTGATGAATAGGTAGCTAAAACGAAGATGCAGAATACTTCGTTATCTTCGTTTTGTGGAATATGACGAATACATTCGTTATATTCGTTTTGTGGAATATAACGAATATATTCGTCAATTCGCTAATTCTACCAAGCCATTGAAGCCATATTCCATGCTTATGGAGCGTCCCCATCACCATGGGAACGACTCCATATACTAGAATGTACTGTCGGATTTGAGAATTACGTTGAAATCGCAATTCGATTTTTTCAAGTTATAATAATCGAATTTCGATTTTAACTTAGCACTGCTATATTCCATATTGGTTAATTCTAGCCTAATATGGTCTATAGCAGTGCTAAGTTAAAATTGAAATTCGATTATTATAACTTGAAATAATCGAATTGCGATTTCAACGTAATTCTCAAATCCGACAGTACATTCTAGTATATGGAGATGTTCCCATGGCGATGGGGACGCTCCATGAGCATGGAAGTCGGCAGAAGCGGCAACGGGCACTGACTGGAGCAGCCAGGAAGCCAGGAATCCAAAGGACAGGTAAGAACAACTTTAGGGAAGTGGGAAAGAAAAAAATATAACAATAAAAAAAAACAAAAAAAAACGAATATTCGAAATATCGAATTTATATCACTATATTCGAAATATTCGCGAATTAGCGAAGTGCCGATATTCGCGAAAAAAATTCGATATTCGAATATTCGCGCTCAACACTAATCCTTTGGCCTCTTCATGTAATCCCAGACAGACTAAATGATATTGAGGTCAGGGCTCTGTGGGGACCATATCATCATTTCCAGGACTCCTTGTTCCTTCTTTACGTTGAAGATAGTTCTTAATGGCTTTGGATGGATGTTTGGGGTGGTTCTGCTCCAGAATAAATTCTATTTTTGAATGCATGTTGTAGAATTTTTTCCACACCTGGTTAAACCTTTCCCACAGTACTGTATGAAGATGTCCTATTCTTAGGACCCCTAGTGATAAGCAGAACAAAGGGCTCACAACAGCCTCTAAAGTGACACAGCCCATTTGTTCTGCTGATGGGTTGGGGTCCCAGGGTGTAAAAAGTAGGGAATGAATGTATATTCCCAGAAAATCCCTTTAGAACTTTTTGGAAATGATACAATAAAACTGCAGAGAGCCTTAATATAATGTCTCTTTCCAGCTTTGTTTTCTTTTTTTTACATAACATTTGAACCATAATTAGATGACTTTTATATTCTTGAGCCTGTCATGTGTTTTGCTATGTCGCAGCTTTAAAGAGTCACTCTACTTTGTTTAAATTTTGTTTCATTTAATAGAGAATGTTGTAAACAGTAAAGCTCTAAATTACTTCATTTAAAAAATCTGCCTGCATCCACCTGAAAAAAAAGCTGGAAAGTCATGGCCACTAGGGGTCTCACTTTCATCTAATTTGAAGTCCAGTGCCTGTTGTCAGAGACTCAGAAGATGGTGAAGAGGAAGTGGGGGCATGTCAGGACACTGCTTCTATACAGCTTCTGAAGATCACAGGAGCCTCCTGTATGCCCCTCAGTGTGATTTCCCCTGCCTTATCTGTTCTGTGAGCTTCAGAGCTGAAAACAAAACATAATGGGAAGTAAGGGAAAGGACATCACAGCAGTACAGTGATGGCATATTTCACAGAAGGGTTATGCCCCCTGCTAATGAGAGATATGCATCTAGCTGTGCAGCTGAAACAGGGAATAATATGGCTGAAAAAGACTTTAGAAAAGTTCAAAATGCCTGTTACTTCACAGTAATGAATGTACACAGCCATTATGCAAACTCAGGTACACTTTAAATGTGTCTAGTACCAATTTTTATTTTTAATCTGTAAATTGTAAGCTGAGAAAAGTGTTGTCCTTAGAGTGACCCTTTGCTTCGTTTCCTAATTGTTCATGGTTTGTGGAGTCTAATAACATTTCCATCAATGTTCCTGTTGTGTTCTAGGAGCAGTAGATCAATTGTCACCATAAATAATGACTCCAACTGAACGTATGCCCCTGCATTGTCAATGAGCTGGATTGTTTCAGGGTTATTTTTGTCTTTTGGGCAAACTTTTTTACCAAAGTAATTTCCTTATAATTGACAGATTTATTATATTTGACAAGTAACTTTCTAGATCAAGGTTAAAGATAATTATCTAAAAAATCCGGCTACAAATGCAAAAAAAGAAAAATTGATGTACACACAGTGTGTCATCGACAGACTGAATAGACAGTTTCCTAGTCTTATGTTCTGATGAGGCACAATCCATAATTTATGATTAGAAAGGAACAGATTTATTCAAATCAAATTCTAGACTGATTGGGGCAAATCACCCGTCCGATTCAATTTGAGTCTGTATAAATTCAACCCAAATCAAAAGTGCTCAGATTGTCTGGAAATGTCTGTCTCCTTTCTCTCCTCTCATTAACTTTCTTCGATTATCCTGAATCAATAAATGTTAAAATAAATGTTTTGTTTTGTTTTTTTTACTTTATTTATGTCATTATTATATACTGAAATAAAATCCTGAAATCCTCCAGTTTTCATACTGGCCTCTGTATCTATTTTATTTAGATACAGGGATATAGGCATTTCCTGTTTTCTAACGGTGTTTACCGGATTCGTTTTTTTAAGAGCACAGCTTGTGTTGTGTACATTTAAAGCAGAGTCAGCAATCATCTCGTTAGGATGGGGTGTGATGAAAAATAATACCATTATTACAAAGCATGGGGAGGATCATACAGGATCACCCAGTTTATCTCCTCCCCCCTAAAGTGGGGAAAATTGGCTTCTACCTCACAGGGTTTTTTTTTTGCCTTCCTCTGGATAAACTTGCAGGATGACCGGCCGAACTGGATGGACAAATGTCTTTTTCCTGCCTTATGTACTATGTTACTATGTATTATAAAGCATGAGGCAATCATATAGGATCCCTCAGTTCCCCTCTTTCTCCCTCCTCCCTCTAACAGCACAGAACACATTATACTATCCCACAGATGTCACAGGTCATTTTTTTGCATGTATTTCATACTCAGGTGTAACAGATAAAGTTATTACTTCATTTTAGTTTAACTTGGCAAACCAACGGGAGACGGGACAATAGACATTTTAGTCTTCAAGGACATAGTTTTCTTAGCGCTGGGGCAATATTTCACAACATGGAATTATTTATTTCTCCTGTAAGTTTTATGGCATAATGCTAATGGTCTTATTGGCAGAAGTCTACAAAGTCCTTGTGACACCTACTGATGTACCGTGTAGTTGTATAAATACAGTAATGTCTAAAAAAAACCAGATGAAGCAATTCTCACTGGAGCAAGAAGCAAGAAGACGGGCTTTCGAGAACACAATACCTACATTATGCAATGGGTTACTTACCTGCCCACAGTTCTCTTGGATAAATTAGCTTTGGCAAAGTATTATAGCGTCAGGCATTTTTCCCACAGTTCATCAATGACACTAAGATTTACGTAGGACACCACGAACATGCACATTCTTCAGTAAGAACAGGATTTTTAGGTTCCAGTCAAGTGGCCTTTCTAAATGAAATATTTTTACTTGTCCACACAGCCATCTATGGAAACACGCGGCACTTGCCGACTTATCATATCGTGCCATGTACTACAACATATTATGGGTCTATTCTGCCCTAGAGGCAAAATTATACCTTTGAAGTATGGAATTGGATGGAGCATTCATAAAGAATCGGACAGAAAAATCCTCAGTAAATTTGAGATATAGGAAGGTACAATAAATCTACATAGAAGTCTAAGGTGCTGTATCACATTGTCTTGGTCTCTCCCGTGACAGGGATTAGAAGATCTAAGAGACTGGCTGCACGTGATGTGATCTGAAAGCCTCTATTGGTTTCACTTATTTCTGTGTTGTTGCTGGTTATGACCACACCTCTCGTCTCACGTGTTGCTTAAGTGATCATTCCAACTCCTCTATTTAGTCTGGTCTCACCCATCATGCTATGCGGTTGATAGCTCCTTTCTGGTTGTGAAGGTGCTGGTGTTCGGAACTCCATTGAGTTCCTGCTCGTCCGCGTACTTTGGAGTTAAGTGTCCTTTTCCTATTTCTACTTTGTTGTAATCCCCTATCTTTTGGTATTTGGCCTTCAGCTGGAAAGGAGCAAGTCATATTTTGTCCTGACACTATTTCCAGGACCATTTAGGGTCAGACAGGGCTCTAGGTTCCTGCATAGGAACATTCCTACCATCAAGGTCTTTTTATACTGATAGTAGTCAGGGCTCAGTTTAGGGTTTCACTAGGTGGTGACCTTTCCCCCTTCCATAGTTTCCAGGCCTAGAACCTCTTCCCTTCCCTCCTGTGTTTGGTGTGGAGTTTACCACCCACACCACGCTGTGACACACAGCTTCACACAATATCGTGCTATCATGATATGGACATGTGGAAGAGGTTTACCTCTTCAGAGTATAGTGGGCTTCCCAGAGTACATTCTCCAAACCATTTCTGCAACGATGCCTGTGTGACCAGTAGCAGGACTGTGTCATACATGGTGGCCGTCCTGCCTAAAGAAAAACCATTCACCCTTGGTATGCCTTGAACGAAGTTAAGGTGTAGAGGTCAGGGGCATAGCTGCAGAGAGCTCATGGGGGTGCCAATAGGCCCTGACCAGGTTATTTAGATACACGACTAAGGCAGCAAACTGAATTTGTGTTCTGTATGTAGAAAAGTTGTAGTTTTCTTATACTGTATGGAGCCAATTCCACCTAAAAGGGGTTGTCCAGGACTTTGATATTGATGGCCAATCCTCAATAGGAAAGAGCAGCTCACAGGTATTGCACATTCATAGTGGTGTCTCTAATGGATTGAGTTACATATAACAACAAAGGAGATGCCCTCAAGGGGCTGAGGAACAGTGAAAATTCTAAATCAGTTGTAAAGGGATCAGTGTTTAGGGTGTGGCCCTTGACCCTGACATGGTGGCTCATTTGAGGGTAAAGCAGCAATGGAGGCAGACTCTAACAGTTTAAAGGAAAAGAACTGTTCTCTGGTTGTGCTTGGTGCTTATAGTCTCTTATGGGCACATAGCTTGAGGGTTATAAGTAATATTACACAACTTGATGGTTATAGTCTCTTATGGGCACATAGCTTGAGGCTTATGAGTATTATCACACAGCTTGGTGGTTAGTCTGTTATGGGCATATAGCTTAGTTTCAAAATTAGGGGTCAAGAGAACCCATGAACATATCTCAAGCACTTGCAGAACAGACATACAAACATAGGACAAGCTAAAATGAACTAAATATACCAGATACAAACATAATCAGAATAAATCAGGCCAGAAAGGTAGGGAAGAGTGGCAGAAGTGGAAACCTTTTTGGGCAAACCTTAAGGGTATTATTCTGGGGCTCCTGCAATGGGGTGCCGAAGGCGCACTCGGTCTCCCATCAGCCGCAGACTTGCTGCTTAGCTTCGGGAGCGAGGATCTGTGTTCAGCCTCGTTCCCAGGGAGGCTTATGCTAGCTGGGAGGCTCCCTGCTCCTAGGTCTGCCTTGAACGCCGAACTGATCACTCGGTGCTCAACTTGTTTGTCTGTCGGTCATGTGACGCTGGCCACGTCACATGACCCTCACTCCCCACTATAAATACAGGCAACCTGCTGGCTACAGGTTGCCTGTGATTTTGGTCCCTTAGGCTGTGTATTATTATTGTTATTTAGCTTACCTTTGGACTTGACCCTTGATCTGCTTCCTGACACCTCTTCTGCCTGCTCCCTGAACCTTGACGCTACCTCTCGGATTTTGACCTCGGCTTGCTTTTGGATTTTGTCTTTGCCTCTTCTCTTGTACTGACGTGACCTCCTGGACTGACCCCGGCTAGTTGACCCGCCTCGCCCTTCCGTTTCTGGTGGTACTTTGCTTGTTCCACCTCTCTGTCCACTCTAGTGCTACCTCTCATTGGCTGTCCACTTCCCTGCTGTCTCTATCTCTCTGCTTGCACTTACTCAAGTCAGGGACTGTCGCCCAGTTGCGCCCCATCACCTAGGGCAGGTGGTGCAAGTAGGCAGGAACAGGGGACCGGGTGGAAGCTCAGGTGCTGCACCTCCGCTCTATCTTTATACCCCCGACTCTACCCCGTGACAGGCTCCCCTGATTTACACACTATAACCCCTATACAGGGATCTGGTCTTCACTGCAAGGGAGCGACCAGACTGCTACCTCCTGGGATGTTTCTGGAGCACTTGAAAACCGATCTTCAAGGAAACAGATGCTGGTGCAAGGCACTAGTGATCCATGCATACATCATAGGACACTGTTCAGACAGAAGACCAGGTTTCAGGATCACAGACAAAACCATATAGCCAGGAACCCATGCGGATCAGGATAAAAGGAGCATGGCGTTCACTGTCAGACCAGGACATAATCAAAAACACACAAACATGCCTGGAATCCATGAGGATCAGCATACAGGGAGCATGGCATTTCATAGGCTGACCAGGACATAGAGACAAAGTAACATTGATGAATAATCAGGTTGACCACACAAGTCAGGGTAGAGTCAGAAAGACACTGGTCAGGAGAGCAAGCACCCTGCACTCAACATTTCTGGAAACAGACTGATCTCACAGGCATGCAGCTTACAGGTCTCAACTGCAGGGTAATTAACCCTTTCAAGGCTGGATTTTTTTTTTTTTGCGTTTTCATTTTGCGCTCCCTGCCTTCCCAGAGCCATAACTTTTTTATTTGTCTGTTCACATAGCCATATGAGAGCTTGTTTTTTTCAGGACAAGTTGTACTTTCCAACGCCACCATTTAATATTGCATAAAATTCCAAATGAGGTGAAATTGCCACCACAGTTTTACGTTTTTTATTTTATTTACGACGTTACATAGACAAAAAGAGAATACAATTCACAGGGCACAGATCACACACTATAGAATGTCGTGGCCCACACACACCACACGTCGACCACAGAGAGTACGCAAGAGCACAGGCAGCCAGCCTACCTGGCAACACAGTGTCCCAGTGAATCGCACTGTGACACTTAGTGGTTCAAGTAACGGCACACAACTTGATGGTTACAGTCTCTCATGGTCACACAGAGCAACTCACAATATTTAGTAATTGAAGGGTCATTGTGGTTTTGGTTCTCCATCTGTCTCCATCTCTGGTCAGAGTTCCAGACAGAGTTGAGTTTGCTTCCAACCAGCCACTGTACAGGGACATGCTGGGAGTGATCCAAACAACAGGACCTTCTCTGGTCACAACACACTCTTCCAAGTAATACAGTAGGTTGATTCATGTTCATGGCGCCTGAGAAACTCTTCCACAGATCTCAGTCCATCATCTTCTGACTTTTCTCATGTCCAGATTCCTAGTGTAAAGGCCACTCGTTCATTAAAAACAAATTATAACATATTTTTTATTAGTTAATTTTAGTTTTGAGCACTTAGCTAAAATTAGAAGAAGTTTATTTGTTGACCAATGTGGGCACAACCAGTAGAAAGACCTGGGAGGTAGAGACTGTACAAAACCTTCACACCGGGCAGACCAGACAATACATAGTTTGATCCTCAAGTATTTCAGGGGGTAATGGTTCTCATTGAAGAGACCAAAGGGATGTATGGAAGCTTATTTTTCAGGCATCGCTTTATGAGAAAATAGTATGCAAATAATCTCATGTAAGTCAAACCAGAGACTGCTTCAAAAGGAAGAGTGACCCAACAGCAGTCTACAGATGGGTTCCTCTTCCTGTTGGAGGGCTCTCTGGTTTGGCTGATATGGGCAAATTTGCATAAGCATCAAGAGCATCGGGTTTCTGAGCTGGAACAGGATTTCACAACAGAATTATTTCCTTTTTTTATTTTTTATTAAAAGAACAATGGTCATATTGACAGATGTCTACAACGTCTTGGTAATATTGGGTCTACTGATGTAACGTGGAGTTGTATAAACACATCAACGTCTAAAAACAGATGAAGAAATCCTCACCGGAGTACAGTATAATCCAGGAAGCAAGATGATTGACATAAAAAAAAAAAAGACATACAATAGGTACCTGACCTCCCACCTACTTGCAATCTTCTTGACTGAATTGGTTGTAGCATAAACTTCTATTAGTAATGTCAGGGATCGTGTTCCCATTCTTTAGTTATAACACTTAGATCTACCGGTGACACTAGGAACTTGTATGTTCTTCAGTAAGATCTTTGTGTTCAAGTGGCCTCCACAACTGAAATATCTTACATCTGAGGCCTCACGGTTGTGAGCACTGTATGGATGTACATGTATTATGGAGTTGCAGGCACCCGGTGTGGTGCCATATGGTGCCACATACTGCGCCTTATGGGGCTATTCTCCCTATCATGTGACAGCTGAAGTCAAAAGCAGTAAATTTACTTGTATGTGACCTTTTGTATTACAGCTGTCACTCGATTAACCCCTTAATGACCAATGATGCACTGTGTATGTCATGATGTGGTGTTAGTTACCGCATCTTGACCTACACAGTACGTCATGAGATCAGAGTGTCACCGTAAGTACACTTGTGGTGACACCGGCATGCAAACGGGCGTCACGGACAGTGGAGCTGTCCGGGCACTAGGCAGGGGACCAATCAGTGTGGTCCCTGCCTTTGAATCGCTGCGATTGGTCAGTCAGAAAACTAGAACCTACACCAACTCCGAGCTGGCATCTGCAATGGCCGGGTTCAGCGTCTGGGGGATCCCTTGCCCCTTGGGAGGTTTCTACGAAATATGTCCCTCTTATAGAGCAAGTAAACGTTATGCTAGTTGCAGTTAAGCAACGGAAGCACAAAACTCCCTTTAAGTGAAGTGTTGGTACCCAGGTGTAGGATTGCCAGGGTGATGTAGAAGTGGCCACAATATCCCTGAAGGTGTTGTGCACGTGTCACACTGCTCCTTACCTAGGTATGGTTGGATCCCAGACGTGGCCGGCCGAAGCAGTGCAAAAGGGTAGTTAACTTGGATAGTGTAGAAATAAAGTTGAGTCCAGACTTGGTTATATGGAAGTTCAACAGTTGCTTTACTTTGCACAAATGATAATCCAAACAATCTACAGAACTTGGTTCCCACAGGTTTTAGCAGGACTTGGGCAGGCACACTCTTCTGCATCAATCTCAGCTCTGCTTTGCTGTAGCTTTCTCAGCTCTGCTATGTCAGCAATATTAAATAGGAATGCTTTTACTTTATGCTTGATGCTGTAGTTCTAAGTCTATCTCCCACTGTGATCCTAGGAACTTCTTGTCCTGGTTGGCTTTTAGGGAGAGCTCAGTCTCAAGGGACGAGCGTATGCTTTTCTCTCCACAGGACAGAGTACAGGAGCTAACTCTCTCCCCAAGATGGAGGGGGCTAAACTGGTTCTAACTAGCGAATCTGCTTCTCTCCCTGTAGAAGAGTATACAGCCAGGTCCATAAATATTGGGACACGACACAATTGTAGCATTTTTGGCTCTATACACCACCACAATTGATTTGAAATGAAACAAAACAAGATGTGCTTTAACGGCAGACTGCCAGCTTTAATTTGAGGGCATTTACATCCAAATCAGGTGAACGGTGCAGGAATTACAACAGTTTGCATATGTGCCTCCCACTTGTTAAGGAACCAAAAGTAATGGGACAATTGGCTTCTCAGCTGTTCCGTGGCCGGTGTGTGTTATTCCCTCATTATCTCAATTACAATGAGCAGATAAAAAGTCCAGAGTTCATTTCACGTGTGCTATTTGCATTTGGAATCTGTTACTGTCAACTCTCAAGATGAGATCCAAAGAGCTGTCACTATCAGTGTAGCAAGCCATAATTAGTCTAAAAAAACTAAACAAACCCATCAGAGAGATAGATAAAACATTAGGCGTGGCCAAAACAAATGTTTGGAACATCCTTCAAAAGAAGGAACGCACCGGTGAGCTCAGCAACACCAAAAGACCTGGAAGACCACGGAAAACAACTGTGGTGGATGACCGAGAAATTATTTCCCTGGTGAAGAAAACACCCTTCACAACAGTTGGCCAGATCAAGAACACTCTCCAGGAGGTAGGTGTATGTGTGTCAAAGTCAACAATCAAGAGAAGATTACACCAGAGTGAATACAGAGGGTTCACCACAAGATGGAAACCATTGGCGAGCCACAAAAACAGGAAGGCCAGATTAGAGTTTGCCAAACGACATCTAAAAAAGCCTTCACAGTTCTGGAACAACATCCTGTGGACAGATGAGGCCAATATCAACTTGTACCAGAGTGATGGGAAGAGAAGAGTATGGAGAAGGAAAGGAACTGCTCATGATCCTAAGCATACCACCTCATCAGTGAAGCATGGTGGTGGTCGTGTCATGGCGTGGGCATGTATGGCTGCCAATGGAACTGGTTCTCTTGTATTTATTGATGATGTGACTGCTGACAAAAGCATCAGGATGAATTCTGGCAATCAGGCAATATTATCTGCTCATATTCAGCCAAATGCTTCAGAACTTATTGGACGGCGCTTCACAGTGCAGATGGACAATGACCCAAAGCATACTGCAAAAGCAACCAAACAGTTTTTTAAGGGAAAGAAGTGGAATGTTATGCAATGGCCAAGTCAATCACCGGACCTGAATCCGATTGAGCTGCATTTCACTTGCTGAAGACAAAACTGAAGGGAAAATGCCCCAAGAACAAGCAGGAACTGAAGACAGTCGCAGTAGAGGCCTGGCAGAGCATCACCAGGGATGAAACCCAGCGTCTGGTGATGTCTATGTGTTCCAGACTTCAGGCTGTAATTGACTGCAAAGGATTTGCAACCAAGTATTAAAAAGTGAAAGTTTGATTTATGATTATTATTATGTCCCATGACTTTTGGTCCCTTAACAAGTGGGAGGCACATATGCAAACTGTTGTAATTCCTGCACCGTTCACCTGAGTTGGATGTAAATACCCTCAAATTAAAGCTCACAGTCTGCAGGTAAAGCACATCTTGTTTGTTTCATTTCAAATCCACTGTGGTGGTGTACAGAGCCAAAAATGTTAGAATTGTGTCGATGTCCCAATATTTATGGACCTTACTGTATGAGAGCTAGAAAGCCAGGTTCCACCCTCTGTAGAGTGGCACTGCCAAGTATGCTGCCACCCGCTGGGGAACCAGGTTATTACATGAACAAACACTAATGCATAGGAAGAAATGTACAGTACACTACATGGAGGACCTGGAATAAAGGCATAAGATAACATGGTTATTGCATATACAGACAGAAGCAGGGTGTAGGAGTGGTAATGCCACTTGGGGGCATTACACATCAATTTCACTTTAGGTGCTCGGACTGCTGGAGGATGCACCTACTTTATGATGAGGCTTTGTTATAAATTAGGCTCGTGCTCCAGCAAGCACAGGGGATATTATAAACAGGGGTAAAAAGCTGGTCTATGATAAATCCGCCCTGCAAAAGAATAAACTCCTATTTAAGGCTACATTCACACTAGCGTTTTGGCTTTCCGTTTGTGAGGTCCGTCATGGGCTCTCACAAGCTGTCCAAAACTGATCAGTTTTGCCCCAATGCATTCTGAATGGAAAAGGATCCGCTCAGAATGCATCAGTTTGCCTCCGTTCCGTCTCCATTCCGCTCTGGAGGCGGACACCAAAACACCTGACGAAGCAGAGCCAAATACACAATAGAAAACGGAAACCGTCCCCCATTGACTTTCAATGGTGTTCAAGACGGATCCGTCATGGCTATAGAAGACATAATACACCCGGATCCGTTCATGACGGATGCATGCGGTTGTATTATTGTAACGGAAGCGTGTTTGCAGTTCCATAACGGTTCCGTAAAAAAAAAAAAGTGTGAAAGTAGCCTAAGCATATTCCTATCAGTTTAAAACAAGTTTAGCTCTAATGAGTGTTTATGAGGTCAGGAGATCAGTAATAAGGCTTCAGCTGACGGAACTGAGGAGGGACAGTCGGCAAATAGAGTGATTTTTAACTGCATGTATCACAAAAACTGCTGAACTTTCTTAATAAAGATCAATTGAAAAAATCATTTTTATGCAAAAATTAGCAAAATACAATCATAAAAGGGTGTCCATGGCCTTTAATTTTAGATTATAAACTTGAATTTACACCCTGTCAGACCCTAAGAAGATTTTAGAGGGCTATTCTCACATAGCTCACAAAGTCATATTGATAGAAAATGCCATAAATGTCCAATTGTTATGGGTCCCACCTCCGGAACGGGACCTCGAAGTGAATGGAAAGCGAGCCAGACAAGCACACTCCATTCACCGCTACGGGACTGATTCAGGTATTTTTAGAAGTCCCATAGCAGTGTGAATGGAGAGGACGCCACGGTGGGGACCTGTTCCTGAGATAGGTGCATGTGCCAGAGGTGGGACCAGCACCTGGTGGACATGTCCCGAATGGAAAGTCAAACTTTATTTTATTAGTTTTTGTGTGTTTTTTTTTTAATCACGGATTACAGCTTTTTATGATGTTTTATGATTTTGAATTTCTTTTTCATTTTTGTTCACTTTTTATAACTGTTTTACTGACAGTTTAGTTAGTTAAAAGCCTAATGATACGTAATTATGTAGAATACGTCACTTCATTGTCTCGCTCGTGTACAATTTTTCGGCACAACTTAGTGGAGACAATGGATTTCTAATCGCATTCATATTCCATTCATGAAAACAAAGCGAAGATTGGGTGAAATTATTATTTATGGCAGTGGATGTTTGACAGACTCCATCAACCTGTCACTCTCCTCTGCGCAGTGCAGCCACAGATCACAAGTATGTGTAGGAAGCTGGAACAGTGATGATGACGGCCCAATAAAGGATGTGACAGGAAGGTTTGTTCTCATGTACACCTATGGGTAAATGTTTATCTCTGCGCATTTCTATAGAGCACAATTATCTGGTCAATTATTATCTTCACTCACAAATCTATTATCCGTAAAGGGCCCTTCACTGTATCTTAATAGGGTCTTAAAGAGACTTTTCATAATTTAACTCTTGGGGGAAAGACTGGGGTTGAACCTATGGAGCTGTGTAGGAGAGTGTTGTGGGCATGCTCTGTGACATGTGCGAAGGTAACTGCAGGGAAGGGTTCCCCCTCTGTCCTGTGGCAGGTAGGATATGCTATCAATCTCAGAAAGCTTTGGCTCTCACCTCTAGGAGTCGCCCCTATCTCCTGAACCGGCCCTCTCAAACTGAAAGAAGACCAACCGCGCGCGCGCTGCCACCGTCCGTTCACCACTATGGGAGTTCCACAAATAGCCGAGCGCTGGCTTGGTTATTTTCGGCAGTCTGATTGTAGTGAATGGAGAGGTGGTTGCGCTTGCGCTGTGCACTCTTAATTCACCACTATGGGACCTCTGAAAATAGTTTAGCGCACTTGTAACACCCCAGATTTGTGTTACTACACGCCTCTACCCCCATACTATCTTCTAAGAGCCGGTATATTGTCATCTGATATAATTTATTATATTTATTATGTCTTCACATATGTGCATACAAAACCATGTTAAATACTGTTGTTTTATTTAATTTTACAGGTTGACCAGCAGGTGGCAGCCATGCATTGGTAAGGTACAAGGTCCTAGTTTAGTTTATCTAAGCTGGAATGGATCATTCCAGCTTTGCTCCCTTCTGTGGAGGTGTGGACTGTTCCCACATCCTACAGCTTGGGTGGAGAAGGAAGTAAGGGTCAGTGTAGCCCACCCCCTGCTAGGGGTAGGGTGTGTGTAGGAGATCCCCTGTATAGGGAAGAAAGCCAGGATCTTGTCTCGGCTGAGACATTGATCACATATCCCCAGACTGAGCACCTGCAGCCTCAGCTGGATGAAGAAAGCAGACAATCTCTAGAGTTCCAGGAAGAAAGCATCCCCTGATAAAATACCTGTGAGTAAAGTCCAGAGACCTAGGAGAAGCCATTCCTCCTCAGCTAGTCTGTCCCCACAAAGTAGAAGTTAAGATTAATTCCTGCCACAGTTACAGAGCTACCAAGCAGACGTCTTATCCTGCAAGCTCCCCACATATAAAGCAGAAGCATTAATTCCTGCCAATGATTGCTAAAACCTGCTGGGACCAGAGACCAAAGCTGTATACTGCTTGGATACAAGTTATCTTCAGTAAAGAAACATTTAAACTTCACCTAAAGGTCTGGACATAATTTCTGCTGCAAAATTCCTCTATTACTCCTACTATCACTACACTCAAATTTATTGCAAGTGAGCCAGGAGTCCGGCCGTACCCAGGTAGGAGACACCGTTGACACAATTATCACCACCCTATAGAGACGTTATAGGCCATTACACCACTCTGGCATTCCTAATCTGGGACGTGCGTTATTACACCTTGGAAGGGCCCTGGGATAGTACCCTGCGCACGCTGCAATTGGCGTCACAACAAATACAAGACTATTATCCCCCGTATACTTCCGTATACGGAACCATTAATTTCAATGGTTTTGGGGAAAAAACTGAATGTACTCCATATGCATTCCGTTTCCGTATCTGTTTTTCCGTTCTGTTCAAAGATAGAACATGTCCTATTGTTGCCTGCAAATCACGTTCCGTGGCTCCATTCAAGTCAATGGGTCCACAAAAAAAACGGAACACATACGGAATGTACTCCATATGTCTTCCGTATCTGTTCTGTTTTTGCGGAACCATCTATTGAAAATTTTATGCCCAGCCCAATTTTTTCTATGTAATTACAGTATACTGTATATGCCATACGGAAAAACAGAACGGACAAAACGGAATGGAACCTAAAACACTACTAAAACGGAAAAACGGATCAGTTAAAAATGTCCCACAAAACACTAAAAAAGCCATACGGTCGTGTGAACGAGCCCTAAGGCTACATGCAGACAAACGTATGTGTTTTGCGGGCCGCAAATTGCGGATCCCAAAAAAACTAACGATGACATCCGTATGCCATCCATTTTTTTTTTGCGGATCCATTATAACAATGCCTATCCTTGTCCGCAAAACAGACAAGAATTGGACATGTTCTATTTTTTTGCAGGGCTACGGAATGGACATACTGATGCGGACAGCACACGCATTTTTTGCTGACCCATTGAAATTAATGGGTCTGCATCCTATCCGCAAAAATAACGGAACGGACGCGGAAACAAAATACTTTCTTGTGCATGTAGCCTAAGGCTACATGCACACGACCGTCGTGTGTTTTGCGGTCCGCAAATTGCAATTTGCGGAACAGCACGGACAGCCATTAATATAACTGCTTATTCTTGTCCGCAAAACGGACAAGAATAGTACAGGTTATATTTTTTTTGCGGACCACGGAACGGAGCAACGGATGCGGACAGCACACGGAGTGCTGTCCGCATTTTTTGCGGCCCCACTGAAGTGAATAGGTCCGCACCTGAGCCGCAAAAACTGCGGCTGTGTGCATGAGGCCTAATCCTGAGAAAATTTGCTTTGCTAGAATATTTAGCATGATATGTCAGGGCGTCCGTGAACACGCACAGTGCCAATCACACGGGAGGAAGTTTTTAGTGTACATAGGGAAATAGGAAATCTGTGACACTTATATGGATGATATTGAGAATATAACACAAGGGATTCATATTCCAAGCCACCAGTTCCGGGTTCACGGACGTCACAGTTAGTGCCTACAGCGAGGAGCGATGGCTCTGATCCCACAAGACCTGAAAGTGGTTTCAGATGATTGTTCCAGGGCTGGGATAATATCACTGTGTATTATTGTTGGCCTTACATTGTCACTATCCGTACAATATTTCATTGTTCCCATGGCCTAGTAGACGCTTTTGAGGTCTAAGAACCAGCTTAAAGTTGAATGTTATGGCGTGCGATGTCCTCTGCTGGTGTCCCCCTCTATGTGGTCATATAGTGCCATAATAACCATGCTATATAGTGCCTAAATAGAAGAGCCATACAGTATGGTGCCCAAGAACAGTGCCATATGATGGCCCGGTAACATGTCCACAACAGAGTAAATAACAATAGTGATGAGCGGCATAGGCAATATTCGAATTCGCAATATTTTGCGGATTTTTGCACGAATAGTCGCCATAAATTCTAGAATTCGTGATCTCCAGTCATTATTTTTTTGATTGTGAAAATCGTCAATGTAATATATTCGCGATAAAAATTAGCGATTAAAATATTCGCTATCAACACTAAGGGTTAGGCAACTTTCCTATTGGTTGCTACTAAGTGCCGATATTCATGATAAATTCGCGATTAGAATATTTGCGATCAACGTTATTCGTGAATACGAATATATAGCACTATATTCTAAATATTTGCGAATTCTCAAAGTGGCGATGTTTGCGATTAAAATTTGCGATTCGAATATTCTCGCTCAACACTAAATAACAACTCTCTACAGTGCCGCCACCATATAATAGCAGTGCCACACAATGTCGATACCACCATACAGTGCTCATATCATTCCAGCATACAGTGACCGCATAACTTCTCATAGCAGTGCAATACAATATCTAAAATGCTATAAACATCATGGTGGCCAAAAGCCTCAGGTACAAGGTCACATGTGGCATCTCTGCGAGCAGGGGCAGCTGATGCACAGGGTGCATACCCCTGACTATGCAACTATTTAACAGCAGGGGGGTGCAATAACAAGTATATGACAGCAGGGGGAGCAATTCCAAGAATGTAGCAAATATGAAGCCATAACAAATATGTAACAGCAGGGGGTGCAATAACAAGTATATAACAGCAGGACAAGACATAAGTAGTATGTAACAGCAATATTACACTGCTAGCGTGGCGGCTGCGAGCCACCATTACTCAGTCCATCTCACCCAGTGGTCCAGACCCACCACCTGCCGTCCTCTTCCATATGGGCTCGGCTGCTAGGCCATCTCTGTTTCTCTCTGTAGGCTGCAGCCTGTTTGCTAGCAAGGCTCTCCTCTTGTGCCTACAGAGCGCAACGAGCAGTCCCTCCAGCCTTCGCAGACTTTAATCTTCACCAGCCAGTGACTGACAACCTAGGGGTACTTCAGGCATCTGCCCGAGTGGGAGGGTGCCTGAGTAATAGGTCTATTAGCTGGCTAGGCTCCTGCTAGGTGTTTTGTATCTTGTTGTCTGCCTGTGTACTGACCTCTGCCAGTTTACCCATATTTTACCCTTGCTGCCTGACCTGTGCCTGTGTCACGGGAAGGGAAGGTAGAAGGAAGTGCACCCCCTAGACTGCCACCCTCATCCCTGTCCCTGCCTACTTGCACCACCTGCCCTAGGTGACGGGCGCAACTGGGCGACGGTCCCTAACCTCTGTAAGTGCCGGGTAGGGGAGGAAGGAACAGAGAGGGTACCGGACAGCTAGGCAGAGAACGGTACGCGAGAGGCATGCAGACAAATAGACAAGGAAATGGACAAGTCGAGCACCGAGTGATCAGCTCTGCTCTCAAGGCAGACCTAGGAGCAGGGAGCTTCCTAGCTAGCAAAGCCACCCTGGGAACGAGGCCAAACACAGATCCTCGTTCCCGAAGCTAAGCAGCAGGTCTGCGGCTGATGGGAGACAGAGTGCGCCTTCGGCGCCCCGTTACAACCTGTCACCTGTATCGATCCTGTGCTGCCTGCCCTGACCTTGGACCTGTTACCTTGCTAGGTATTACCTGACCCTGGGTCAGCTGTCAACCACACAGAGACTACTCCGGATCTGATAGGGGGGGGGGGGGCGTCAATTTTTATCTTGCCTAGGGCGGCAAAGATCCTTGCACCGGCCCTGGTCAGACTTACTGACGTCACGCGCCTGATCCTCCCACTAGGCGGCTCAGGCGCGTGACATACAGTGACTGAGTGAGCGCCGCACTGCCTGCCTGTTACCGCCCTCCCTGAGTCCCTGAGCAGTGCTGATGCCTGCTGTGAGGCGAGTGATGGTCTGGGGGGGGCATTAATTACAATGGGGGGGGGGCATTAATTACAATGGGTGGAATTAATTACAATGGGGGGGCCTCTGTGGGAGACATGAAAATGGGGGCCACTGTCACTGTGGGGGACATTAAGTTTAATAAGGATCACTATGGACATTATTTAGAATGGAGGCTGCTGTTGGTGTCATTACTCATTATAACTGTATAATGTCTGATAGGCCTAGTCCTGAGCTGAGTTATATTACCCTGCCCATGCCCTGTATAATAATGTACCCATCCCTGATACCCCTTAGTTATATTACCCCGCTGGAGTAATATAACTAAGGGGTATCAGGATACATTATTAGACAGGGCAGGGTAATATAACTCAGGACTAGGCCTATCAGACATTATACAGTTATAATGACATCCACAGCAGCCTCCATTCTAAATAATGTCCATAGTGATCCTTATTAAAAATAATGTCCCCCCACAGGCAGGCAGTGCGGGCGGCGGCGCTCACTCACTGTACCTCACGCACTGCCTGTTACCGCCCGCCCGGAGCAGTGCTGAGAAAGAAGAGAGCCTGAGTCTGTGGGACAGTGGGTCACTGGGTGCGTCACTGTGACCGTCCGTGCAATGTGGTTCCACATTTTTTACAATGGGGAGACACTTATTTCATCGAGCAGTTGTGAGGGGGGGGGGGGGGGAGTTTTTTTGACACTCGCCCTGAGAGAAATTTAACTAGAAACTGCACTGGCCTAACCTGTACCTGTGCCGCCTGCCCTGACCTATTGCCTGTTTTACTTCGCCTCTGCCTCATCCTTCGGTCCTGCACTGTTGCTCCTGGCTATGAATCGGCCTGCTGACAACACCTGTACCTCTGGTACCTTGCTCAGGTACCTCCTGGTCCATCTGGACCAGCTGCCTTGTGTGCCAATCCTCCTCAAGAGGTAGCGACCTGGTGTTCCCCTCGGGAAAGTCTATACCCACCATCAGAGGTACTGTAAGGATCGAGGGGTTCACTTACACAACGCCCTTAGAGGAGGTAGGACACGTGGCACAGTGGGTTCACACCTGCTGTTTCGTGTCAGCTAGTACAAAAAAATACCCTCTTACAATTTGTACCAGTACAAAAAATACCCCCTTATAATGTGCACCAGTACAAAAAGTACCCTTTTATAGTGTGCGCTAGTACGAAAAATACCCCCTTAGTCAAGTTTGCCTTGCAAATGATAGGAAAAAAACCGGACACGGATCATGGACGAGGATGACAATCTTGTGTGCCTCCCTGTTTTTTCACGGACCCATTGACTTGAATGGGTCCGCGAACTGTTGTCCGTGAAAAAAATAGGACAGGTCATATTTTTTTGACGGACTGAAAACACGGATCACGGACGCGGATGACAAACGGTGCACTATCCGAGTTGTCCACGGACCCATTGAAAGTCAATGGGTCCGCAGAAAATCACGGAAAATGGAACAACGGACACGGAACACAACAACGGTCGTGTGCATGAGGCCTTATAAAAATAATAATAAAATGTATTTATAAAGCGCTACCATATTCCGCAGCGCTTTACAAATTCATAGGGTTCATGTATAAAACAAAACTAGCTGGCTAATATGCAACTGAAACACTAGGAGTCAGGGCCCTGCTCGCAAGAGCTTACAATCTATGAGGAATTGTGGGTGACACATAAGGTAGTTGATTGTGATAAGTAGGATTCGAGACCTAATTGAACTGACAGGAGTGGTGCCGGGCGATCTGCTTCGGGTTTGGGACTACTAGAGGATCGAGTTTAGGCCAGAGGAGTTGTTGGGGGAGAGGTTTAGTCGGGGAATAGTCAGTTTAGGTAGCTTGATAAGCCTGCCTGAAAAGATGTGTTTTTAAGGCACGTTTGAAGGTGGAGAAATTGTGAATTGACCTAGTATTCCAGGGCAGAGTATTCCAGAGAGTAGGTGCAGCTCGAGAAAAGTCTTGAAGACAGGAGTGAGAGGTACGAGTTATGGAGGTTATTAATCTGAGGTCGCCAACAGAACGGAGAGCACGAGTAGGGTGGTAGATGGAGATTAGGGAGGAGATATATGGAGTGTGCCAGTGCAAAAAATGCCCCTTAAAAGTTGTGCCAGTACAAAAAATGCCCCCTTCTTTGTGCCAGTACAAAAAATGCTCCCTCTCGGTGCCACAATGATGTGTCCCAGTACAAGAACATACCCCTTATGTGTGCCAGTACACAATGCCACTATTTAGTGCATCCGTAGTGTTCCCCCCTCATCCCGGTGACCCAACAGCATGATGCCAGATAAAAAGCAATAAACTCAAAAACTTACCTCCATCGGCTGTCAGCGATGCAGTGCAGGCCTCTTACGGCCTGTATCCTAAGCTGTCCATCATTGCGTCACCTGTGCTGGGCTCTGATAGGCTAAAGGCACTCCTGAAGTCTATCAGAGAAAGGTGGGGCAGGGAGACATTGCTCTCTTGCCCAGTCGCAGTACCTAACTGTATCGCTGTCCTGAGGAAGGTGATATGAAATTGGTGGTGTGCCACTGGCAAAGGGGGTCCTGTGGGCCCTCCTGGCTTAGGTCTCAGTTGAGACCACTGAGACCCCTATATCTACTGGTTCTCACGTCTCTTCATTTCTAGTGACCTTTACATAGTACCGAGCCTTCAGGCTCCACTATCCAGATTATATACTACGTCATCAAGTGCACAGAAAGCCAATAATATAGAGACGTGTGAAAAAGGAAGTGCTTGAATATTTAATGTGTAACCTAATGATATTTGCTCTTCAATCTATAAAGGCATAAAATGTAACAAAAATCTCACTTAAACTGACTAATGTGACAAAGTTAGGGCTCCCTTGGCAGGAATACCTGGTATTACAACCTTTGGCAGACGCAAGCTCCTGCAGTCATTTATAACTGGAAGACATTTTTCCCACTCCCATCAGCATCTCGATGGAGTTTAGATCCGGGCTGCACCTTGCAAGAATTCTCCATTTCTTATTTTTCAGCCATTTCTTGGTGGAGTTATTGGTGCATTCAGGGCTTTTGCTCATGGGGGTGCATCAGGCTGATCATATCAGATATGCTAATGGATCTCCCATCAATCAACTAGGGGAAATTTAGTTTGTCAAATATTTCTTGGAAAGTAAATGGCTAACTAAATTACACATGGACCAGAGTGCCAAAGCTAGAGTCTGACCCACCTAACAGCCTGTAAGGGGGCATAAACATTAACCACTTAAGGACCACAGGTTTATACCCCCCTAGTGACCAGGCCCTTTTTTACAAATCGGCACTCCACAACTTTAGCGGTTTATTGCTCGGTCATGCAACTTACCACCCAAATGAATTTTACCTCCTTTTCTTCTCACTAATAGAGCTTTCATTTGGTGGTATTTCATTGCCGCTGACATTTTTACTTTTTTTGTTATTAATCGAAATTTAACGATTTTTTTGCAAAAAAATGACATTTTTCACTTTCAGCTGTAAAATTTTGCAAAAAAAACGACATCCATATATACATTTTTCGCCAAATTTATTGTTCTACATGTCTTTGATAAAAAAAAAATGTTTGGGCAAAAAAAAAATGGTTTGGGTAAAAGTTATAGCATTTACAAACTATGGTACAAAAATGTGAATTTCCGCTTTTTGAAACAACTCTGACTTTCTGAGCACCTGTCATGATTCCTGAGGTTCTACAATGCCCAAACAGTAGAAAACCCCCACAAATGACCCCATTTCGGAAAGTAGACACCCTAAGGTATTCGCTGATGGGCATAGTGAGTTCATAGAACTTTTTATTTTTTGTCACAAGTTAGCGGAAAATGATGATGATTTAATTTTTTTTATTTTTTCTTACAAAGTCTCATATTCCACTAACTTGCGACTAAAAATAAAAAATTCTAAAAACTTGCCATGCCCCTCACGGAATACCTTGGGGTGTCTTCTTTCCAAAATGGGGTCACTTGTGGGGTAGTTATACTGCCCTGGCAATTTAGGGGCCCAAATGTGTGAGAAGAACTTTGCAATCAAAATGTGTAAAAAATGACCGGTGAAATCCAAAAGGTGCACTTTGGAATATGTGCCCCTTTGCCCACCTTGGCAGCAAAAAAGTGTGACACATCTGGTATCGCCGTACTCAGGAGAAGTTGGGGAATGTGTTTTGGGGTGTCATTTTACATATACCCATGCTGGGTGAGAAAAATATCTTGGTCAAATGCCAACTTTGTATAAAAAAATTGGAAAAGTTGTCTTTTGCCAAGATATTTCTCTCACCCAGCATGGGTATATGTAAAATGAAACCCCAAAACACATTTCCCAACTTCTCCTGAGTACGGCGATACCAGATGTGTCACACTTTTTTGCTGCCAAGGTGGGCAAAGGGGCACATATTCCAAAGTGCACCTTTCGGATTTTGCAGGGCATTTTTTACAGATTTTGATTGCAAAGTACTTCTCACACATTTGGGCCCCTAAATTGCCAGGGCAGTATAACTACGCCACAAGTGACCCCATTTTGGAAAGAAGACACCCCAAGGTATTCCGTGAGGGGCATGGTGAGTTCCTAGAATTTTTTATTTTTTGTCGCAAGTTAGTGGAATATGAGACTTTGTAAGGAAAAAAGAAAAAAAAAGAAAAATTTTCCGCTAACTTGTGACAAAAAATAAAACATTCTAGGAACTCGCCGTGCCCCTCACGGAATACCTTGGGGTGTCTTCTTTCCAAAATGGGGTCACTTGTGGCGTAGTTATACTGCCCTGGCAATTTAGGGGCCCAAATGTGTAAGAAGTACCTTGCAATCAAAATGTGTAAAAAATGGCCGGTGAAATCCGAAAGGTGCTCTTTGGAATATGTGCCCCTTTGCCCACCTTGGCTGCAAAAAAGTGTCACACATGTGGTATCGCCGTACTCAGGAGAAGTTGGGCAATGTGTTTTGGGGTGTCATTTTACATATAACCATGCTGGGTGAGAGAAATATCTTGGCAAAAGACAACTTTTCCCATTTTTTTATACAAAGTTGGCATTTGACCAAGATATTTTTCTCACTCGGCATGGGTATATGTAAAATGACACCCCAAAACACATTGCCCAACTTCTCCTGAGTACGGCGATACCACATGTGTGACACTTTTTTGCAGCCTAGATGCGCAAAGGGGCCCAAATTCCTTTTAGGAGGGCATTTTTAGACATTTGGATCCCAGACTTCTTCTCACACTTTCGGGCCCCTAAAAAGCCAGGGCAGTATAAATACCCCACATGTGACCCCACTTTGGAAAGAAGACACCCCAAGGTATTCAATGAGGGGCCTGGCGAGTTCCTAGAATTTTTTATTTTTTTTGCATAAGTTAGCGGATATTGATTTTTTTTTGTTTTTTTCTCACAAAGTCTCACTTTCCGCTAACTTAGGACAAAAATTTCAATCTTTCATGGACTCAATACGCCCCTCACGGAATACCTTGGGGTGTCTTCTTTCCGAAATGGGGTCACATGTGGGGTATTTATACTGCCCTGGCTTTTTAGGGGCCCTAAAGCGTGAGAAGAAGTCTGGAATATAAATGTCTAAAAATGTTTACGCATTTGGATTCCGTGAGGGGTATGGTGCGTCCATGTGAGATTTTATTTTTTGACACAAGTTAGTGGAATATGAGACTTTGTAAGAAAAAACAAAAACAAAAACAAACAAAAAATTTCCGCTAACTTGTGCCAAAAAAAATGTCTGAATGGAGCCTTACCAGGGGGGGTGATCAATGACGGGGGGTGATCAATGACAGGGGGGTGATCACCCATATAGACTCCCTGATCACCCCCCTGTCATTGATCACCCCCCCTGTAAGGCTCCATTCAGACATCCGCATGATTTTTTACGGATCCATGGATACATGTATCGGATCCACAGAACGCATGCGGACGTCTGAATGGAGCCTTACAGGGGGGTTATCAATGACAGGGGGTGATCAGGGTAATCAGGGTGATCACCCCCCTGTCACTGATCACCCCCCCTGTAAGGCTTCATTCAGACATCCGCATGATTTTTTACGGATCCATGGATCGGATCCACAAAACGCATGCAGACGTCTGAATGGAGCCTTACAGGGGGGTTATCAATGACAGGGGGTGATCAGGGTAATCAGGGTGATCACCCCCCTGTCACTGATCACCCCCCCTGTAAGGCTCCATTCAGACATCCGCATGATTTTTTACGGATCCATGGATACATGGATCGGATCCACAAAACGCATGCGGACGTCTGAATGGAGCCTTACAGGGGGGTTATCAATGATAGGGGGTGATCAGGGTAATCACCCCCCTGTCACTGATCACCCCCCCTGTAAGGCTCCATTCAGACATCCGCATGATTTTTTACGGATCCATGGATACATGGATCGGATCCACAAAACGCATGCTGACGTCTGAATGGAGCCTTACAGGGGGGTTATCAATGACAGGGGGGTGATCAGGGAGTGTATATGGGTGATCACCCGCCTGTCATTGATCACCCCCTGTAAGGCTCCATTCAGACGTCCGCATGTGTTTTGCAGATCCGATCCATGTATCCATGGATCCGTAAAAATCATGCGGACGTCTGAATGGAGCCTTACAGGGGAGTGATCAATGACAGGGGAGTGATCAATGACAGGGGGTGATCAGGGAGTGTATATGGGTGATCACCCGCCTGTCATTGATCACCCCCCTGTAAAGCTCCATTCAGACGTCCGTATGATTTTTTACGGATCCATGGATACATGGATCGGATCCACAAAACGCATGCGGACGTCTGAATGGAGCCTTACAGGGGGGTTATCAATGACAGGGGGTGATCAGGGTAATCAGGGTGATCACCCCCTTGTCACTGATCACCCCCCCCTGTAAGGCTCCATTCAGACATCCGCATGATTTTTTACGGATCCATGGATCGGATCCACAAAACGCATGCGGACGTCTGAATGGAGCCTTACAGGGGGGTTATCAATGACAGGGGTGATCAGGGTAATCAGGGTGATCACCCCCCTGTCACTGATCACCCCCCCTGTAAGGCTCCATTCAGACATCCGCATGATTTTTTACGGATCCATGGATACATGGATCGGATCCACAAAACGCATGCTGACGTCTGAATGGAGCCTTACAGGGGGGTTATCAATGACAGGGGGGTGATCAGGGAGTGTATATGGGTGATCACCCGCCTGTCATTGATCACCCCCCTGTAAGGCTCCATTCAGACGTCCGTATGCTTTTTGCGGATCCGATCCATGTATCCGTGGATCCGTAAAAATCATACGGACGTCTGAACGGAGCCTGACAGGGGGGTGATCAATGACAGGGCGGTGATCAATGACAGGGGGGTGATCAGGGAGTTTATATGGGGTGATCATGGGTGATCAGGGGTTTATAAGGGGTTAATAAGTGACGGGGGGTGTAGTGTAGTGTAGTGTGGTGTTTGGTGCGACTGTACTGACCTACCTGAGTCCTCTGGTGGTCGATCCTAACAAAAGGGACCACCAGAGGACCAGGTAGGAGGTATATTAGACGCTGTTATGAAAACAGCGTCTAATATACCTGTTAGGGGTTAAAAAATTCGGATCTCCAGCCTGCCAGCGAGCGATCGCCGCTGGCAGGCTGGAGATCCACTCGCTTACCTTCCGTTCCTGTGAGCGCGCGCGCCTGTGTGCGCGCGTTCACAGGAAATCTCGGCTCACGCGAGATGACGCCAATCGGCGTTAGCGTAGCCTGGGAGCGCCGCGGAGATGACGCCTTTCGGCGTTAGCTTAGCGGTAAGTGGTTAAAGAGAACAAGGACTCACAGGCAAGTATAAAATGCTGACTTGTTTATTATTATTATTTATTATTAAAGCGCCATTCATTCCATAGCGCTGTACAGGGCTTACAATCTACAAGGTATGGGAGAAGGACACAGTAGGTGCGGGTTAAGTTGGTCATGGCGGTATAGAGGCAGCAGGGTCACTGGTTGTAGGCTTGTCTGAAGAGGTGGGTTTTCAGGTTTCTTTTGAAGGATTCCACTGTAGGTGAGAGTCTGATATGTTGGGGTAGCGAGTTCCAGAGTATGGGGGATGCACGGGAGAAATCTTGGAGTCGATTGTGGGAAGAGGCGATAAGAGGAGAGGAGAGAAGGAGGTCTTGTGAGGATCGGAGAGTGCGTGTGGGGATGTATCGGGAAAGTAGCTCAGAGATGTAGGGAGGGGACAGGTTATGGACGGCCTTGTATGTGTTTGTTAGTACTTTGAAGTGGATTCGTTGGGCAATGGGGAGCCAGTGAAGGGATTGGCAGAGGGGAGAGGCAGAGGAGTAATAAGGTGAGAGGTGGATTAGTCGGGAAGCAGAGTTGAGGATAGATTGGAGGGGTGCGAGAGTGCTAGATGGAAGGCCACAGAGGAAAATGTTGCAGTAGTCTAGGCGGGAGATAATGAGGGCATGTACGAGCATTTTCGCTGATTCAAAGTTAAGGAAAGCACGGATGCGGGAGATGTTTTTGAGTTGGAGGCGGCAGGTGGTGGAAAGGGCTTGGACTCTACTCACACTCTGGTTTTAATCATTATATCCCCCTTAACGATGTATTATAGTAACAACATAATAACTGATTGGTGGAAGTCCGACCACTGGGACCTCCATCTTTCATGGTGGTCCTTCTTTTGAATTCACTGGTGGTCTAGCATACGTACAAGTTCTATGAACTGACAGAGATAGCTGGGTGCTCTACTCAGCTGTGCCGGCCAGTCCTATACAGATGAATGGCTCGCAAACATGCTTGGCCCAGTAAGAGGCTGATGCTCATGTAGTTGTGCTGCACCGCAAACTGATGGGAGGGATAAAGATGAGGAAGTATCAGGAGGGGCTTTGGCGCCAAGGGACAGAGTGCAATTGGACCACATGTCATCGCTGGGGAGCCTGTTGTTGGCTTACTTAATGGTGATATTTAGTCCTTGGATTGTCCATTTTGAGCTGAGGCCAAGCGGGCTCATCAACTAAGTGAGAAGGTGCATGAGGAAATGCTGAGGAGGTCTCCTGGGGTTCTCTAGGGACTAGTGATGAGCGGCAGGTGCCATATTCGATTTCGACGAAATCCGCGAATATTCGATAGAATATTCGTTTTATATTCGTCGAAATCGAATATTCGTCATTATTCTTGTTATCGCGATTAATATGCGATTTAAATAATCGAATTTCGATTTTAACTTAAAGGCTACTCTCCTATTGAAATCGCAATTCGATTTTTTCAAGTTATAATAATCGAATTTCGATTTTAACTTAGCACTGCTATATGCCATATTAGGCTAACTAATATGGCATATAGCAGTGCCAAGTTAAAATCGAAATTCGATTATTATAACTTGAAAAAATCGAATTGCGATTTCAACGTAATTCTCAAATCCGACAGTACATTCTAGTATATGGAGTCGTTCCCATGGTGATGGGGACGCTCCATAAGCATGGAATATGGCTTCAATGGCTTGGTAGAATTAGCGAATTGACGAATATATTCGTTATATTCCACAAAACGAATATAACAAATGTATTCGTCATATTCCACAAAAGGAATATAACGAATGTATTCGTCATATTCCACAAAACGAAGATAACGAAGTATTCTGCATCTTCATTTTAGCTACCTATTCATCAATTTCGCTAATTCTAGCAATGATATAGGAAAGTTGACTATAGAGACAGCTAAGTGTAATTCGCTATGCGATTATATGACTGCTTTTTTTTAAATAAATAGAATAATTATAATACCTGATAATTATTATAATTATACTATTTATAAAAAAAAGCAGTTATATAATCGCATAGCGAATTATACTTAGCTGTCTCTATAGTCAACTTTCCTATATCATTGCTAGAATTAGCGAAATTGATGAATAGGTAGCTAAAATGAAGATGCAGAATACTTCGTTATCTTCGTTTTGTGGAATATGACGAATACATTCGTTATATTCCTTTTGTGGAATATGACGAATACATTTGTTATATTCGTTTTGTGGAATATAACGAAAATATTCGTCAATTCGCTAATTCTACCAAGCCATTGAAGCCATATTCCATGCTTATGGAGCGTCCCCATCACCATGGGAACGACTCCATATACTAGAATGTACTGTCGGATTTGAGAATTACGTTGAAATCGCAATTCGATTTTTTAAAGTTATAATAATCGAATTTCGATTTTAACTTAGCACTGCTATATGCCATATTAGTTAGCCTAATATGGCATATAGCAGTGCTAAGTTAAAATCGAAATTCGATTATTATAACTTGAAAAAATCGAATTGCGATTTTAACGTAATTCTCAAATCCGACAGTACATTCTAGTATATGGAGATGTTCCCATGGTGATGGGGACGCTCCATGAGCATGGAAGTCGGCAGAAGCGGCAACGGGCACTGACTGGAGCAGCCAGGAAGCCAGGAATCCAAAGGACAGGTAAGAACAACTTTAGGGAAGTGGGAAAGAAAAAAATATAACAATAAAAATAAAAAAAAAACAAAAAAAAAAAACGAATATTCGAAATATCGAATTTATATCACTATATTCGAAATATTCGCGAATTAGCGAAGTGCCGATATTCGCGAAAAAAATTCGATATTCGAATATTCGCGCTCAACACTACTAGGGACCCAAAATACCATAGATGTCTTAAAAGTTCCATGAAGCAAGGCTTGTAGTATAGTCACCAGAGCACAGATGGGAGCCGACAGGGGGAATTAGTGACATTTGGTTGGTGTAGACTGGGAGTTCCATCTGCCATACAAGAACTTGACTCTGTAGGTAGACTGTGGTGAACAGAGGTGAGCTTGGTAGGAGGAAAGAGTTGCTGAGACATGTGGCCTGAATCTACCTTCAGTACTGGTAAGAATCAAACCTAGGGGAAGGCAAAAGTTTTGTTGGGATGCCTGAGACCAGTTGTGTTGTTCCAGCTATGGTTTAATTCAAATTACTTATATTCAGTGTTATATCTGTTATCTACTGTGTACTTTGCTGATATCTAGTATGCATTGTTATATTTGGTTTGTCAGACATGCTTCACAGAGCTGAAGAGGGGACTTTGTTTTGACCTCTATCATCAAGGTACATTCAATAAATTACCTAAAGGCATCTCTCTCACTTGAATTCTACATGCAACTGCTTTAACTAGGGAAATAATTATAGCAAGTTCACTATCTTCTTTGCTTGTTCAAGAAATTACCACTTACACTCATCAGAGACTTCTATCATGTACGCCGGTTGAAGAATACCAGTCCTGGAGGGGGCTATAAGGATGTCATGGAGGGGGTCATGTAAGGCCTGGGGGGGTGACCAATGTATAGCAGGGGATTGACTTCTTTGTGGCCTTTGATGTGACCTGGATAGTTTAGTTCTAGGTCCCAGTGAAAGACTGGTATCCAGGACTCAGGAGGATCCTCAACCTCATGAGTGACTTCAGGCAGGAGAATTCATGAGTTTTGTTACTTTTTATATTTTTATGAGCTTTTTCTACTTTTTAGGAGACACTTTGTTGATAAGAAAGTAATTTTTACTGACAAGAAGAAGAAATTGTTCTTGGTACCCAGCAATATGAGGCTATGAAATGCATTGCCATCCCTTCATTTGCAGTAAACTTCTGGCAGGTCCTGGTTGTGATGTCCATTAGTAATAAAAGGATCTCATAGTAATAAACAGCAATATGAATGAACCTGCCAGACACGCGGCAAATCTCTTGATTGTTTCTTTGTTCTCTTGTTCTTGTGCAGCTCAAATATAAATTGATTTGCAATAAATTCTAGGCAATGAAGTAGACATTTGTAAATCACAGCATGGCCCTACATACAAGAGCAGTGTGATAAGCTACGGCAGAAGAAAAGTTAGCCTAGGCTTTCAGCGAAACAGAATCAGTCTAGGAGCTCGTGCATATGGGGTTGTATAACTCAGTTTTGTACGGTTCTCCCATAGGGCTTCTAAGACTGCATAAGACTGCTACTGTATAGCACCTTTGTATTTAACAAGATGTAAAAAGATCCCTGCCTTTAGTTCCATGGTAAAAAAGAAACATACAAAATAGGTAAAACAACTGGATATAGTTTTTCTGACAATACAGAAGCAAGGTCAGGCCCCACTAAAGAAGCATGGGCCCAATGCTGAGGGCCCCTGTGATTTTCCATTTCCAAGGGCTTTTTTTTGTGAGACATTGTACGGGGAAACTGAAAAAATCCAAATGGGGTGAAATTGGAAAAAAACGCAATTCTGCCATATTTATATGTTTTTTTTTATTTCTTATTTGGTAAGGGCCGATTCACATGACCGTACGTATATTTGAGATTGCATCCGTTCCACGGACAAGAATAGGTATTTCTATTATAGGGCTGCGGACCGCAAAAATGGATGCAGTTATCTGAATAAGCCCTAAAACTGATCTGTTACCTTTATTCCGCAGGTTATTACATTTACAGAGATACCACATTTATATATTTTTATCTGTGATTTAATACTTAAAAAAAGTAAAAACTTTAAAAAAAAAATTCTTCTTTGCATCACCATATTCTGACAGAGCTATGTATCAGTATTTTTGTGGGTCAGTGCTTAGTTTTTATTGATATCACTTTGGAGCATATGACTTTTCAATCACTTTTTATTTAAATCTTTTTTTGTAGGAGGTGAAGCGGTGAACAAACGAAGTTCAGCATATGAGATAGATATTTTTATATTTTAATAGTACAGGCATATTAGGATGCGGCAATGCCTATGATTTTTTTTATTCATTATATTTAATATGGGGAAGGAGTGGTTTGAATTTTTTTTATTATTTTACATTATTAAATTTGTTGACTTTTTAAGTCCCCCTAGGGAACTTGAATATGCAATTGCTTGATTGCTTCTTCCATAGACTGCAATAATTTTACATTGCAGCCTATGGGAGTTTCATTATGTTCATGTGGAGTCCTGTTGCATGTACAGGGTTAAAGAGATTATCTGATTCTATATAAATAAAACTTTATCTCTACATAAATAAAAAAAAGTGCTACTATTTTCAAATAGACTTTCTGTTTCAATTCTTCAAATCTCTGCTTGCTGTTAGTGAAAAAGAACACTCTAGTGTCCAATCAGAGGCAGTAAACCTGTCCACAGCTCATCCTGCTTTCAGCTGAGAAGTGCATATAGTTGTATCCATTCTAGACAATGCTCTGTGAGCTAAACAGCCCGGACCCCAGATTGATACATTGTAACAAACTAGTACAGTTGTGTCCAGTCTGGAAAATGTTCTGTGAGCTAAACAGCCTGGACTCCAGACTGATACATTGTAACAAACTAGTACAGTTGTATCCCGTCTGGACAATGTTCTGTGAGCTAAACAGCCCGGACTCCAGACTGATACATTGTAATAAACTAGCACAGTTGTATCCAGTCTAGACAATGCTCTGTGAGCTAAACAGCCCGGACTCCAGACTGATACATTGTAACAAACTAGCACAGTTGTATGCAGTGTAGACAATGCTCTGTGAGCTAAACAACCCGGACTCCAGACTGATACATTGTAACAAACTAGCACAGTTGTATCCAGTCTAGACAATGCTCTGTGAGCTAAACAGCCTGGACTCCAGACTGATACATTGTAGCAAACCATAAGAGAGATTTGTGCGGCTGCTGCTGATATTTTTGGCTCAAAGAGCGTTGTCTAGACTGTGTACTACATTTATGGCAAAAAGATTTTAGACTGAAATAAATTTTTGTTTTTACACAGTTCACTCCTTCAGTTTTTTGGTGGCAATTTGCATTAACTCTCGATTGTTATGAATTACAAAAAATAAAAAAATGTCCACTTCATTTCAGTCCTGCTAATGTAAATTCAATAATCTTCTCGTTAGCTCAGGAGAAAGTCTTAAAGAGGAGAAGGCAGCTGAAACAACTGTGCCATGCTGATTGAATTAGAAGAGCCGATTGGTTGCTTTGATAGGGGGTGCTTGAAATCGTTGTTTTCTTCTGTCAACCATGGTTACCTCCAAGAAAACATGTGCAGTCATCACTGCATTGCATCAAATGGGTTTCACAGGCAAGGACACTTGTAAGATTATACCTAAATTAACCATTTATTGGATCATCAAGAACTTCATGGAGAGAGGTTCAATTGCTGTTAAGAAGGCTTAAGGGCACCAACGCAAGACCAGCAAGTACCTGGACCATCTCCTTATGAGGATTCAGCTACAGGATCGGGATACCACCAGCACAGCGCTTGCTCAGGAATGCCAGTAGGCAGGTGGCAGGTCATCTACATGCACAGTGAGACGAAGGCTTTTGGAGGATGGCCTTGTGTCAACAAGGGCAGCAAAGAAGCCACTTCTCTCCAAGAAAAACATGAAGGAGAGACTCACATTCTGCGGGAAGTACAGAAGCCGGACTGCAGGGGACTGGGGGAAAGTTGTTTTCTCTGATGAAGTTTCCTTCGGGCTGTTTGGGACATCTGGAAAAATTATTGTCCGGAGAAGAAAAGGTGAGCGCTACCATGGGCCCTGTGTCCTGGCAAAAGTAAAGCCTCCTGAGACCATTCATGTATGAGGTTGTTCGCATACAAGGCAGTGGGCTCAGTCACAATTTTGCCTAAGGCTACTGTCACATCAATGTTGTGCTGTCTGGTTTTGGTTTCTCAAAACCGCAGCACGGCGCTTCTGGTTTTGTCCCCATTTAATCTCAATGGGGACAAAACTGAAAAAATACAAAACGGAATGCATTCCATTCCAGTTTCTTGCATTCCCATGCTGGACACAAAATTGCTGTAAGCAGGGTTTTTGTGTGCAGCATGGAAAACTGAACAAGTTGTATCCAGCAGAAAAAAATATCTAAATCAATGGTGGCGGGTCAGTTTTTTTTCAGACTCTAAAAACAGATCTGGCGCCCATTGACTTACAATGGTTTTAGTGCCGGTTTCTTATTTTTTTTATATATAATACAACATCCCCTGCCGGATCTCAAAAACGTATAGCAAAACGCTGATGTGAGCATAGCCTAAGAACACTTCCATGAATAATGAATGGAATCAAAACATCCTGCGAGAGTAACTTCTTCCAACTATCCAGGAGCAGTTTGGTGATGAACAATGTTTCTTCCAGCATGATGGAGACCATGGCAAAAGGGATAACTACGGTAAGTGGCTCCATGAACCAAACATTAAAATTTTGGGCTAGGAAACACCCTAGATCCATGGTCAATGCTCAAAAAGCAGGAAGACAAACAAAAGCACAGAAACTGTAATAAACTCCAAGCACCGATTAGGGAAGACTGGGTTGTTGTCACGGCTGAGGATGGGGAAAACCCTCAGCCGTGCGATGCCAGAAGATGTTACGCGCTGCTTGACCAGGACGACAGTATTAGGGAGCAGGTCACCTCCTATCGCGTCCCTAAACTGACCCTGACTCCTATCCATAGGAGTCAACCCTGAAGGTGGGAGGACTCATACACCGGATGCCTAGGGGTCCCTACTAGCCCTCAGGATTGCCCTGGAACAAGGAGCAGGGTAAGACGACCTGTTCCTTCTGGACACGGAGGAACAGAGGTCTCACTGGCCAAGCTGCAGTGAAAGGAACATAAACAGCCTATGGATATGGCAGGAGGCTGAAAAGCACTTCCACACCTACCTGCCACAGACACTCAGACTGGATCCCGTGCAAGACAGCAAGTGTCCACACCCAAACACAGATGGACACAGCACACACACAAACACACAGGAACCCAGATCCATAGGTGCATTGCATAACAAAGGAAAACATCAAATGGACATCAACATAAACTTAAGAGTCACAGATAGTTTGTTTATGACCACAAGGGTGGCCCCCACTGGCATATGGAATGCACAGGAGGCTGCTCCAGCTAAGCATGGCTGAAGCAACCCACTGAGACATGCCAAACACAGAGGCTATATAGGCCTAAGTGGCCACACCCACACAGACACACCCAGTGTCTCACACACACAGAAAGGGAGTTAACCCTTCCACCACCAGGGAAGGGAAAACACCACTTAAAGGGGAAGTGCACACAATAACATAAAACACAGTGCACACCATACACACACACCTAACATAGAGGTTGTGGTGTAACCGCATGCCACTGCAGCAAGCTGCCTAGCACCGCTCAGGCTGCTCTGCTGACACATACATAATCAACTAGTTGCCCGCGGCAACCACAAGTGAGGCCACACACCAGCGGCCCTCACCTGTGGTTAAAACACCCAAACTAAACCGCAGGCAACCGCATGCGGTTAAGGAGTCACGGTCATAGCCATGGCCGTGACAGTTGTCATGTCATCAGTCAAATATACAAACTGTTGTAATTCCTACACCGTTCACCTGATTTTGATGTAAATACCCTAAAAGTAAAGCTGACAGTCTGCAGGTAAAGCACATCTTGTTCGTTTCATTTCAAATCCATTGTGGTGGTGTATAGAGCCAAAAATGTTACAATTGTGTCGATGTCCCAATATTTATGGACCTGACTGTATTTAAAATAGTCTTGACAGCCTGTTTAACACCATCAACCATGCGTTTACCCATAGATGTCAGTTTAACTCTGACATTATTTACAATGACTTTCATTGTGTTAAAGAGTTTAAAAAAATATTTAAAAGAAAGAGAAAGAAAAGAGAGAAAATATAAGTCCTAGGAGATCTCAGAGTGTCATAACAATTTTCATGCCAAATGGAGGGTAGAATTGTTTCTGACCCAAACCGAATGTTTTGACCAACTCTTTAGAACCTGACCCAAAAACTTCATTCATCTCTGCCTTAGAACATTTACAAACTTTTCTGTCATTTCCCAAATGTAGCTAGCCATTCTGTAATGATATAATATCCTCTGCTCTCTGATCCTCGGTTGCCTGGGACTGATGAAGGAGGCAGAAGGTCAAGCACTTTCTTTAGAAAAAAATAGAAACAGCGATTTCCTTTCCAAAAGCCAAATCTTTATTTATTTATTAGCCATGTCATTATAATGTAAGAAATGTATTTTATTAAATAACCAGAGGAAACAATACATGCAGATGAAGCTGGTGAGCTGCAGCCGCTGTAATTGCTGAAGCAGTTTAGCAATTTCCTGGGGAAAATATTTTGTTTTCTAATCTCTAGCTAAATTGGAAGCATTACATTTTTTACACAGCTGTTGCTATGAGCTTGTGTGTGAGACTATATCTACATAATTCATTTATCTTTAGAAATATACAGTACAGACCAAAAGTTTGGACACACCTTCTCATTCAAAGAGTTTTCTTTATTTTCATGACTATGAAAATTGTAGATTCACACTGAAGGCATCAAAACTATGAATTAACACATGTGGAATTATATACATAACAAAAAAGTGTGAAACAACTGAAAATATGTCATATTCTAGGTTCTTCAAAGAAGCCACCTTTTGCTACAAGCTTCAAGAGGTAGTCACCTGAAATGGTTTTCACTCCACAGGTGTGCCCTGTCAGGTTTAATAAGTGGGATTTCTTGCCTTATAAATGGGGTTGCGACCATCAGTTGCGTTGTGGAGAAGTCAGGTGGATACACAGCTGATAGTCCTACTGAATAGACAGTTAGAATTTGTATTATGGCAAGAAAAAAGCAGCTAAGTAAAGAAAAACGAGTGGCCATCATTACTCTAAGAAATGAAGGTCAGTCAGTCCGAAAAATTTGGAAAACTTTGAAAGTGTCCCCAAGTGCAGTCACAAAAACCATCAAGCGCTACAAAGAAACTGGCTCACATGCAGACTGCCCCAGGAAAGAAGACCAAGAGTCACCTCTGCTGCGGAGGATAAGTTCATCCGAGTCACCAGCCTCAGAAATCGCAGGTTAACAGCAGCTCAGATTAGAGACCAGGTCAATGCCACACAGAGTTCTAGCAGCAGACACATCTCTAGAACAACTGTTAAGAAGAGACTGTGTGAATCAAGCCTTCATGGTAGAATATCTGCTAGGAAATGTCACCACCAGACATCTGAGAAGCTCTGACAGACGTTCTACAGAATCTCCTGCTTGAGGTTCCTTTTGTTTTGCTTTCGTTTTCTCATCTCGTTAGCCTCTCTCAGCTGTCATGTAGTTGCACTGATTGCATCCCTTTAAATCCCTTCCCATACTGCATCACTTTGCGGTTTATACAACTTCCTGGAGTGTGTACATGCTGGATGCTACTACTGAGTCTTCTACAGATAAGTCTGTTCATTCATTTGTGTTTTCCTGTTTGCTGGATCCTAGGTGACCCTGACCTCCTCTGTATTAAGTGTAGGGAGCCGGTGGTCGTGTCCCCTCACTATTATAGGGTGTTCAGGTGTCATACAGTCGAGGAACGAGGATATGCAATCATCTACCATAGAGATTTTTGCATAGGCTGAGCAGTAAGGGAGAGATCCAGGTCTGTTACAGGGCTTACCCTCTGGTTCCTTAGTTTTGGATCCAGTCAGTCGGATCTTCATTTTGTGTCTTCTAGTTTATGTACACCTTCCGTGACAGGAAACCACTGCTAAGGACAGGCAACAAGCAGAAGAGACTTGTTTGGGCTAAAGAACACAAGGAATGGACATTAGACCAATGGAAATCTGTGCTTTGGTCTGATGAGTCCAAATTTGAGATCTTTGGTTCCAACCACCGTGTCTTTGTGCGACGCAGAAAAGGTGAACGGATGGACTCTACATGCCTGGTTCCCACCGTGAAGCATGGAGGAGGAGGTGTGATGGTGTGGGGGTGCTTTGCTGGTGACAATGTTGGGGATTTATTCAAAATTGAAGGCATACTGAACCAGCATGGCTACCACAGCATCTTGCAGCTGCATGCTATCCCATCCGGTTTGCGTTTAGTTGGACCATCATTTATTTTTCAACAGGACAATGACCCCAAACACACCTCCAGGCTGTGTAAGGGCTATTTGACCATGAAGGAGAGTGATGGGGTGCTGCGCCAGATGACCTGGCCTCCATAGTCACCGGACCTGAACCCAATCGAGATGGTTTGGGGTGAGCTGGACCGCAGAGTGAAGGCAAAAGGGCCAACAAGTGCTAAGCATCTCTGGGAACTCCTTCAAGACTGTTGGAAGACCATTTCAGGTGACTACCTCTTGAAGCTCATCAAAAGAATGCCAAGAGTGTGCAAAGCAGTAATCAAAGCAAAAGGTGGCTACTTTGAAGAACCTAGAATATGACATATTTTCAGTTGTTTCACACTTGTATATAATTCCACATGTGTTAATTCATAGTTTAGATGTGTTCAGTGTGAATCTACAATTTTCATAGTCATGAAAATAAAGAAAACTCTTTGAATGAGAAGGTGTGTCCCAACTTTTGGTCTGTACTGTAGATGTATTCTTTTTCTGATGCAGAGCTCCAAAACACGAGCATAGACATGGTGATAAATTATCAGATACCCACAGCCACCATTAGGGGGAGTTCAAGCTTTATGCAGACTGTTTATACATTAAACCCAATAATAACACAGTCTCCAGTAAACCCATGAGCTCCCTCTAGTGGTGGCTGTATATATCTGTATGTAGAAATCTACTGAGCCCCCTCTAGTGGTGGCTGTATTTATCTGTATGGAGTAATCACCTGAGCACCCTCTAGTGTTATCTGTATATATCTGTATGCAGTAATCTCCTGAGCTCCCTCTAGTGGTGGCCATATATATCTGTATGTAGAAATCTCCTGAGCTCCCTCTAGTGGTGGCTGTATTTATCTGTATGCAGTAATCTCCTGAGCTCCCTCTAGTGGTGGCTGTATATATCTGTATGCAGTAATCACCTGAGCTCCCTCTAGTGGTGGCTGTATATATCTGTACTCAATAAGCTCCTGAGCTCCCCTAGTGGTGGCTATATATGTCTGTATGCAGTAATCTCCTGAGAGCCCACTAGTAGTGGCTGTATATATCTGTATGCAGTAATCACCTGAGCTCCCTCTAGTGGTGGCTGTATATATCTGTATGCAGTAAGTCCCCGAGCTCCCTCTAGTGGTGACTGTATATATCTGTATGCAGTATTCTCCTGAGGTCCCTCTAATAGTGGCTGTATATATCTGTATGCAGTAATCTCCTGAACTCCCTCTAGTGGTAGCAGTATATATCTGTATGCAGTAATCTCCTGAGCTCTCTCTAGTGATGACTGTATATATCTGTATGCAGTAATCTCCTGATCCCCCACTAGTTGTGATAGTATATATCTGTGTGCAGTCATCTCCTGAGCCCTCTCTAGTGGTGATAGTATATATCTGTGTGCAGTCATCTCCTGAGTTCCCTCCAGTGGTGGCTGTATATATCAGTATGCAGTAATCTCCTGAGCTCCCCTAGTGGTGACTGTATATATCTGTATGCAGTAATCACCTGAGCTCCCTATAGTGGTGGCTGTATATATCTGTACCCAATAAGCTCCTGAGCTCCCCCTAGTGGTGGCTGTATATATCTGTATGCAGTAATCTCCTGAGCTCCCACTAGTGGTGGCTGTATATATCTGTATGTAGTAAGCCCCTGAGCTCCCTCTAGCGGTGGCTATATATATATATATATATATATATATATATATATATGCAGTAATCTCCTGAGCTCCCTCTAGTGGTGGCTGTATATATCTGTATGCTATAATCTCCTGAGCTCCCTCTAGTGGTGGCTGTATATATCTGTATGCAGTAATCTCCTGAGCTCCCTCTAGTGGTGGCTGTATATATCTGTATGCAGTATTCTCCTGAGGTCTCTCTAATAGTGGCTGTATATATCTGTATGCAGTAATCTCCTGAGCTCACTCTAGTGGTGGCTGTATATATCTGTATGTAGTAATCTCCTGAGCTCCCCCTAGTGGTGGCTGTATATATCTGTATGTAGTAATCTCCTGAGCTCCCACTAGTTGTGATAGTATATATCTGTATGTAGTAATCTCCTGAGCTCCCACTAGTTGTGATAGTATATATCTGTATGCAGTAATCTCCTGAGCTCACTCTAGTGGTGGCTGTATATATCTGTATGTAGTAATCTCCTGAGCTCCCCCTAGTGGTGGCTGTATATATCTGTATGCAGTATTCTCCTGAGGTCTCTCTAATAGTGGCTGTATATATCTGTATGTAGTAATCTCCTGAGCTCCCCCTAGTGGTGGCTGTATATATCTGTATGTAGTAATCTCCTGAGCTCCCCCTAGTGGTGGCTGTATATATCTGTATGTAGTAATCTCCTGAGCTCCCACTAGTTGTGATAGTATATATCTGTGTGCAGTCATCTCCTGAGCCCTCTCTAGTGGTGATAGTATATATCTGTGTGCAGTCATCTCCTGAACTCCCTCTAGTAGTGGCTGTCTGTATCAGAAAAAACTGTGTGCACTCTACATATATATTAAGAAATTAATCAGCACAGACTTTTGGAAAACATCATGATAATTATAAATGCACATACGCTTTAAAGAGATTTTTTTTCTGGGATTTTATCCTTAGGATAACCCATCAATTTATGAACATGGAGGCTCCCGAAGATCTCCAAATAGACAGGGCAGCTGTACTTGCTGGAGCACCACAACCTCTTCACTTCATTACCTGCAATATGTCGCTGTGCTGGTAAATGAAGTAGCTGCAGCGCTCTATCAACAGCCACTTGTCTGCTTGTTCATGGTTCCCAACTAGCAATAAGAGATATTATGGCAACAGAGCAGGGTCAGACTGGTCACCGTACTAGCAAAAGGTCCTGCTGGAGGTCCAGGGTCTGACACAATGATGGGCCCAGCAGAAGACAACTCCATTTAGAACACTGGGGTGTATGTCTTATGGGATGATCAGTAATGTCCTATCAGAGGATACATCCTGTGTGTACAATGTAACAACCAAGATAACAATGTAATTATAAGTGGGCATCGCATGTTCTGAATAGATGGAGGGAAGACCTCAGAATCATCTGCTCTGGTGGGGCCAAGGTCCAGACTAGGAAATTACAGATATTCAAGATCTTACCCTAGTTGAGGACTATACATTGCATACAGTAAACACAAAAATGAATTCATTGACCCTACATTGGTAGGTTACGTTTTTGGTAAATATCGGTGCGTCTTTAATACATGAAGGATGAAGTAACATTTACTGTGTAACACGTGATATCTCTATTCACTGTTCTCTTCTGATTTTGCTATAAAAAAATACGGCTTCAGTAATGAGGTGTCTCTGTCTGACAATATGGCTTCTCCCACGGTCCCTTTATTATCTTGCCCGCCTGCCTGCACCATCACATTACAGCAGCTGGAGAGCTGGGAACAGCATAAAATATAGATATTTCTGACAACGCTTGCACTTCTTAGAAAGTCTATTAACTTTTCTCCTGGCTCCTTGAATGGCTCCTTCCTCCGCTCAGATTGTTCTTTTCTCATTTGATCCTTGAAAGCCATTTCATTCAGGAGAAGATGCGCAGATACGTTCTGATGCATTGTATTTCCCGAGTCAGTACAGGCACTGGGTCGTTACATCACATACTGAAAGGCTTTCTTTTCCAGTAATGAGCTGGATGGAACAGACATTTCTAAACTGAATTTGTGAGTTACTAAGAAACCCACAAGACTCATCATCAAAGTAAAATACTAGTGTAACTCGTGGGCAATGCACATAAGTTAAAGTTATGAAAATGTTACAACAATGGGAATCTCAATATCTCACCTCTGGATCTATAGCCTTCAGTAAAGCCAGTCCCCCTTCACTGCAGTCCGTACCTGAACCAGCGCCGCCCATGTGTACGCAGCTGGTACTGCAGCTCTGTCCATTCATGCCCAAGCTGCAGTACCAGACACAACCACATATATGAGAGTGGAGCTATGTCAGGTACAGTGAAAGGTCTGTAGAGTGTGAAGGCCACTTCATTCTGATTGATCGGGTCTCAATACTTATTACACATTCATGATCCAGGTCTTTCAGCAACTACAGTGTAAAAACAAATCAGATTTGAGTTGATGGTCAAAGAGAAATTATCAAGGTACAAAAATGTTTCCTGTGAAGTTCAAAGATCCGTAAACGGCAATATCTTACTGTTGCCTAGATCAGCCCAATCTTTCCTTGCAGCAGCACATGGGGAACCTATTAGATATTCCTTCTGACTCTCTTCATCATTGTTATTGGCTGCTCATTTATAGAGTTTATTCTATGTGTATTTACTGCCTCTGCCAACTATCTTCCCCTCCCAGTGCCCATTGCGGTGCAGGGGATAAGATTAATTACCATGTTGTCAGATTTTCTGTAGCTTCTAGTATCTAGCAGAAGGAATTTATCAAAAGACAAGGACATTTCCTGTTTCTGCAACTCACTTTCCAGCTTTACTGTATAGACTGGGACATAATGAGCAGAGTCATCCCATTATCATTAGAGGGTGGGAAGTTGATAATGGTTCCATTTTACTGCTGGAAGCCTATATAAGGCACGATAGGAATACTACACACAAATATATTGTCCTTGACTGCAGTTAAAGCTCCACACGTCGGCGCTGCTGTGCACTTTGGCAGACACTGACAAGCTCAAGGACTGGCCCACCTTCTGTTCTACATATTTGTGAAGGGCTGGTACTGCTTTTTTGGCAAAGAAATGACGGCTTGGAACTCTCCACCTCGGCCCGGCACAACCCATCAGTTCTCGGAAAGGTCCAGAGTCCACTACTTGGAAAGGGAGGGACTGCAGCACCAGCAACTTGGACAGGAGCACGTTCAGCTTCTGCGCCGTTGGATGAGTGCACGCATACTGTTGTCTCTTGGCAATCGCTTTTGTGATCGATTGCTGACGGAATGACTGACGGTGACGAGGAGCAGGAGCATAAGGACCAGCACATGATGGGAAGGACAGACAGCTTCCTTCGGCTGAGGTGGTGGAGCCTTAACTGCCTGAAACTGGGTGCGTGCCACTGGGTGATGCAGTGGTTGCTGTGGCAGGCTGATCCACCACATTAAGCCACGGTTCTCCCAGGCCACTTCATGGTGACGCTTCTTATGTTGTCCCAGGGCCGTGGTGCCAACATTGGCACCCTGGCCACGCTTCACCCTCTGCCCACAGATTCGGCAAATGGCCATGTACACCTCTTACGGTGGCTTAACAAAAAACTGCCAAACCGCTGAGTAGGTGATTTTACCCCCAACACTCCGCACTGACTGACTGCTACAGCTGCTGCCTCCGTAAACCCCTGCACCACTACTTTCCGTTCAGGTAGGCACCTGCGAAGTGGGAGATCTACCCTGGGCACGTTTGGCTCTCGACCTCCCACTGCTGCCACCCTGCTGACTCCTGGCCATGCTATCAACTTGCTGGCTCCGCCGCTGCCTCACGCGCAAGCTGCCACCCTCTACTCCCGATGATGATAAAGCCCCTTCGTCACCCGGCTCCCAATTGCGATTGGCTACATTACCATCGAGTACTGTCTGCACATCACTGATGTCCTCCTCAACGGTCTGTGAGCCAGGAGCCTGACCGCTCGCAACACCAGCTCCCACGCTACTCTCCTCATCACTAATTGCCCGCCTACCGGAGGAAGCAGCAGATGTCTCCTCCACATCTTGGCTGGCCAGTAGCTGCTGACTGTCCTCTGGTAGCTCGTCCTCGCTGTTTAGTGGAGCTGACCCCACAGCATATAGTACTTGTCTGGCTGAGGGAACAGAAAAGAACAGAGGCCGGTTGAGGACAGGTGAGGGCACAGGACCTGCTCCCGGGTCATGCCAACTAAGGCTTGTGTCTGATGAACCCACGACTCTTGGGTGAGGGGTGTCTGAGGTCACTTGGGACAAAGTGGATAACCGAGTCAACCATTTAAGAACCGCTGGGTTGCTGGTCAAGACACGACCGCTAGATGACACTCGGAGCTCAGGCCTCTGGAAGTGACCCCTGCTGCCACGGCTCCTTACTCTGCTGCGACCTGTGCCTGCGCCAGAAATATTTATGCCTCTGCCACTACCCTGTGCAGGGCCTGGCACTTCTCTGTCTGACATACTGTTAGATCACATAAGTCAGTGTTTCCCAACCAGTGTGCCTCCAGCTGTTGCAAAACTACAACTCCCAGCATGCCTTGACGGCCTTTGGCTGTGCGGGCATGCTGGGAGTTGTAGTTTTGCAACAGCTGGAGGCACACTGGTTGGGAAACACTGAAATAAGTAAATAAAAAGGAATTTAATACACCCCAAAAAAGGCTGTCATTTTGTCACTTCACCACACAACGGCTAATAATACTTTTTTTGCCACTAATGCACGCTGTGATAAAGTGCACGGTAGAGGTATGGTGGGGGTATGTATTTCACCCGGTGGTTCAGTTTAGCTGGGTGAGATAACTGAAATCCAGGAATAGTGCTGCTTCAGCAAGACATAGCTTGCTGGAGATTGTTTTGTTTAAAGTTGTATGGGCTGGATTTCTTTGGACTGGGAGACAGGTTGGTAGTGGAAGTCTCTCAGTCCACACCCCTAGTCCACTACAGATATTACCTTTGGCCTCATGCACACGGCCGTTGTGTGCCCGTGGCTATATTGCGGCCCACATACGGCGGGTCTGCAATACACTGGCACGTGTGCACTCCACATAACGGATAAGGACCCATTTAAGTGCAATCACGGAGATGCGGAACGGAAGCACTGATCAGAACCCCATAGAAGCACTATGAAGTGCTTCTGTGGTGTTTCTGTCTGTGCCTCCGCACCGCATAAAAATATAACTATTTTTTTGCGGTGCGGACGGATCACCCATTCAAGTTAAATGGGTCTAGATCTGTCCTGGCCGCCGCACGGACGTTGCCCATGCATTGGGGCCTCAAATTGCGGTCCCCAATGCACGGAACGGAACCACAACGGCCGTGTGCAAGAGGCCTTTAGCTGAGGAGATCACAGGTGAGGTCAGCTGGGCTATAATCAAGGAGGGATAAGACAGTCCTCTGTGTATGACTGGGGAGAGGAAGTGACCCTACAGACAGGGTTGGAGCCGGAGACCCTTTGTGTAAACTGCGTTTTTTTTGAGCCAAGGAGAAGACCTCTGTATTAGCTAGAGCCCAGACAGGCAGGTGTTTATTTTGGTTTATGTTTGTAATGGTGCTGAAGTGCCAGAATAAAGCACCATTTGGACTTGAACCCCGTTGTCAGAGGAGAAATCTGTTATTGCGACCCCCTGTGAGAGAGCGATCCCTTACAACGCCAAAAAAGGCTTTAGATTATATAACTGCACCGCTGAACGGCAAATATTATCTTTTTTTTTTACCACTAATACACACCAAAAAGGGCTTTAAATTTCTCACTTCACCACACAAAGCTAATAAGCCTTTTTTTCCCCACTAATACAAGCCAAAAAAGGCTTTAGAACATATAACTGCATCGCACAAGGGCTAATAAGACATAGAAATATTTCCTAGTAATACACCCTGTTAATGGTTGTATCACACAGCACTTGCACCCCAATAACAAGAACGGTTTGCTGGAATTACAGAGGTATCATCTATTGCAAGCCTGAAAGCAGCTGTATAATGGCAATTTGGATCCCCAGTCAGTGCAGCAAGGTATAATAGGATTATTCCTATTACCCAGGCTGTAACCTCCCCTATTGGACCTTGTTCTCCTTTTATACTGTGGAATAATTCCTCCCTATCCTTTCCCTACACTTCTAATGATCTTTCCTTGAACTTCCATTCAGCAAAATAAAAGTTTTCAAGTCTTTCCTAGCACTGTCCCTAGCACCTGCTGACGTCTCTCCCTGCACTAAGTACACTGGAAAATGACAGAATCCAGGATGGCTGCTGCTATTTATAGGGCTGTGACATCACAGGGCTGGCTGGCTGCTGATTGGCTGCATGCATGGCATTATGGGTGATCCCACCTTCCCAGAGTTCCTTGCTCTATGTCCTCGCACATGCAGCAGCCATTTTAGGAAAAAATTTAATTTGTTACCACGAGGCATCAGGAAATTCAGATTTGGTGTGAATTAAATTTTTCCTGAAATTCGGATCGAATTCTACTTCATCAACTTCGATTCGCTCAGCTCTAATGTTGAATAAGCCTCAGATACAGAACAAAAGTGTCTAAAAAAGTTGAGAAATATGGAGCAATTATATTAACCAGTTCTTGGGGGAAATTGCCCCAGAATTCTGGCATCTTTTGAATAGTACTTGTCCCCTATTATTTCTCTTCAATTGACTGAAATCAGGTACAGAGAAATAATTATATAGTAGGATTAAATGTCTCCAGTCTATGTCAGAGACCAATAAAAACTTAGCAGAAATGGCCGCTAGGGAAGTACCAGGGATTAGAGCTGTGGTGGTATAGATAGCAAAATAATTTAGAGTAGGAGAAACCACCCCCAGCCCTCTGACATTCTTGGGGCTGGCCATAAAATCATTGATGCCTTATTCCTAAAACTAGAACACCAGGTTTGTATACACAAAACTATGGGAGCAGAACAACTTCACTCAACATCTCTATTACCCATCATAAACCTTATCGTAGTCTTTGAAATGTCCACAGAGCACATAGACCTAGTGGAGCCATTTGAAAGGTCAGGTAGAGGATACCATGACCAGCGGTAGAGGCGATGTATCAAAACCGATAGAGATGAACAATCATCAATAAAATTTGGGACCTATTTTATAACTTGGCTGCTAAGGATTGGAATTAGGCCATCCACCAACATCCCAGTCATTAGCAGCATTAAAAATAATAATAATATTTATTTATATAGCGCCACCATATTCCGCAGCGCTTTACAAATTCATAGGCTTCATGTACAAAGCAAAAGTAACTGGCTAATATACAACTAAAACACTAGGAGTCAGGGCCCTGCTCATAAGAGCTTAGTTACAATCTATGAAGAATTGGGGATGACACATAAGGTAGTTGATTGTGATAAGTAGGATTTGAGCCATTAGTGAACTGACAGGAGTGGTGCCGGGTAGGGATGAGCTAACTCGAACTGTATAGTTCGGGTTCGTACCGAATTTTGGGGTGTCCGTGACACGGACCCGAACCCGGACATTTTCGTAAAAGTCCGGGTTCGGGTTCGGTGTTCGTCGCTTTCTTCGCGCTTTTGTGACGCTTTCTTGGCGCTTTTTGAAAGGCTGCAAAGCAGCCAATCAACAAGCGTCATACTACTTGCCCCAAGAGGCCATCACAGCCATGCCTACTATTGGCATGGCTGTGATTGGCCAGAGCACCATGTGACCCAGCCTCTATTTAAGCTGGAGTCACATAGCGCCGCCCGTCACTCTGCTCTGATTAGCGTAGGGAGAGGTTGCGGCTGCGACAGTAGGGCGAGATTAGGCAGATTAACTCCTCCAAAGGACTTGATTAACTGATCGATCTGCAGCTGTGGATCATTGAGCTGCTGATCCTCAATTGCTCACTGTTTTTAGGCTGCACAGACCGTTTGTCAGTCACATTTTTCTGGGGTGATCGGCGGCCATTTTGTGTCTTGTGGTGCGCCAGCACAAGCTGCGACCAAGTGCATTTAACCCTCAATGGTGTGGTTGTTTTTTGGCTAAAGCCTACATCAGGGTGAAGCTGTCACACCAAGTGCATTTAACCAGCAATAGTCTGTTCATTTTTTGGCCATATACTACATCAGGGGCAAGCTGCGCCTGTCACCAAGTGCATTTAACCCTCAATGGTGTGGTTGTTTTTTGGCTAAAGCCTACATCAGGGTGAAGCTGTCACACCAAGTGCATTTAACCAGCAATAGTCTGTTTATTTTTTGGCCATATCCCAGTCTAATTCTGTCACTAAATCCATACCGGTCACCCAGCGCCTAAATACTAGGCCTCAAATTTATATCCCGCTAAATCTGTCCTTAGTGCTGTAGCTGGGCGAGTTATTTAGTGTCCGTTCAAGCACATTTCTTGTTCTGGGTTGAAATACAATTCCCAATTTAGCAATTTCATAATTTAGTGGTTTCTGCTATATCAGAGCTATTTGAAATCTATCCCTAAAAGGGTATATAATATTCAAGGTGCACATAGGGTCATTCAGAATAACTTCACACACACCCGCTACTGTGTATTTCCAAGTCTAATTCTGTCACTAAATCCATACCGGTCACCCAGCGCCTAAATACTAGGCCTCAAATTTATATCCCGCTGAATTTGAATACAATACATTGGGCCAAATAATATATTTGTTGTTGTGGTGAACCATAACAATGAGAAAAACATCTAGTAAGGGACGCGGACGTGGACATGGTCGTGGTGGTGTTAGTGGACCCTCTGGTGCTGGGAGAGGACGTGGCCGTTCTGCCACATCCACACGTCCTAGTGTACCAACTACCTCAGGTCCCAGTAGCCGCCAGAATTTACAGCGATATATGGTGGGGCCCAATGCCGTTCTAAGGATGGTAAGGCCTGAGCAGGTACAGGCATTAGTCAATTGGGTGGCCGACAGTGGATCCAGCACGTTCACATTATCTCCCACCCAGTCTTCTGCAGAAAGCGCACAGATGGCGCCTGAAAACCAACCCCATCAGTCTGTCACATCACCCCCATGCATACCAGGGAAACTGTCTCAGCCTCAAGTTATGCAGCAGTCTCTTATGCTGTTTGAAGACTCCGCTGGCAGGGTTTCCCAAGGGCATCCACCTAGCCCTTCCCCAGCGGTGAAAGACATAGAATGCACTGACGCACAACCACTTATGTTTCCTGATGATGAGGACATGGGAATACCACCTCAGCATGTCTCTGATGATGACGAAACACAGGTGCCAACTGCTGCGTCTTTCTGCAGTGTGCAGACTGAACAGGAGGTCAGGGATCAAGACTGGGTGGAAGACGATGCAGGGGACGATGAGGTCCTAGACCCCACATGGAATGAAGGTCGTGCCACTGACTTTCACAGTTCGGAGGAAGAGGCAGTGGTGAGACCGAGCCAACAGCGTAGCAAAAGAGGGAGCAGTGGGCAAAAGCAGAACACCCGCCGCCAAGAGACTCCGCCTGCTACTGACCGCCGCCATCTGGGACCGAGCACCCCAAAGGCAGCTTCAAGGAGTTCCCTGGCATGGCACTTCTTCAAACAATGTGCTGACGACAAGACCCGAGTGGTTTGCACGCTGTGCCATCAGAGCCTGAAGCGAGGCATTAACGTTCTGAACCTGAGCACAACCTGCATGACCAGGCACCTGCATGCAAAGCATGAACTGCAGTGGAGTAAACACCTTAAAACCAAGGAAGTCACTCAGGCTCCCCCTGCTACCTCTTCTGCTGCTGCCGCCTCGGCCTATTCTGCTGCTGCCGCCTCGGCCTCTTCCTCCGCCTCTGGAGGAACGTTGGCACCTGCCGCCCAGCAAACAGGGGATGTACCACCAACACCACCACCACCACCTCCGTCACCAAGCGTCTCAACCATGTCACACGCCAGCGTTCAGCTCTCCATCTCACAAACATTTGATAGAAAGCGTAAATTCCCACCTAGCCACCCTCGATCCCTGGCCCTGAATGCCAGCATTTCTAAACTACTGGCCTATGAAATGCTGTCATTTAGGCTGGTGGACACAGACAGCTTCAAACAGCTCATGTCGCTTGCTGTCCCACAGTATGTTGTTCCCAGCCGGCACTACTTCTCCAAGAGAGCCGTGCCTTCCCTGCACAACCAAGTATCCGATAAAATCAAGTGTGCACTGCGCAACGCCATCTGTGGCAAGGTCCACCTAACCACAGATACGTGGACCAGTAAGCACGGCCAGGGACGCTATATCTCCCTAACTGCACACTGGGTAAATGTAGTGGCAGCTGGGCCCCAGGCGGAGAGCTGTTTGGCGCACGTCCTTCCGCCGCCAAGGATCGCAGGGCAACATTCTTTGCCTCCTGTTGCCACCTCCTCCTTCTCGGCTTCCTCCTCCTCTTCTTCCACCTGCTCATCCAGTCAGCCACACACCTTCACCACCAACTTCAGCACAGCCCGGGGTAAACGTCAGCAGGCCATTCTGAAACTCATATGTTTGGGGGACAGGCCCCACACCGCACAGGAGTTGTGGCGGGGTATAGAACAACAGACCGACGAGTGGTTGCTGCCGGTGAGCCTCAAGCCCGGCCTGGTGGTGTGTGATAATGGGCGAAATCTCGTTGCAGCTCTGGGACTAGCCAATTTGACGCACATCCCTTGCTTGGCGCATGTGCTGAATTTGGTGGTGCAGAAGTTCATTCACAACTACCCCGACATGTCAGAGCTGCTGCATAAAGTGCGGGCCGTCTGTTCGCGCTTCCGGCGTTCACATCCTGCTGCTGCTCGCCTGTCTGCGCTACAGCGTAACTTCGGCCTTCCCGCTCACCGCCTCATATGCGACGTGCCCACCAGGTGGAACTCCACCTTGCACATGCTGGACAGACTGTGCGAGCAGCAGCAGGCCATAGTGGAGTTTCAGCTGCAGCACGCACGGGTCAGTCGCACTACAGAACAGCACCACTTCACCACCAATGACTGGGCCTCCATGCGAGACCTGTGTGCCCTGTTGCGCTGTTTCGAGTACTCCACCAACATGGCCAGTGGCGATGACACCGTTATCAGCGTTACAATACCACTTCTATGTCTCCTTGAGAAAACACTTAGGGCGATGATGGAAGAGGAGGTGGCCCAGGAGGAGGAGGAGGAGGAGGAGGAGGAGGAGGAAGAGGGGTCATTTTTAGCACTTTCAGGCCAGTCTCTTCGAAGTGACTCAGAGGGAGGTTTTTGGCAACAGCAGAGGCCAGGTACAAATGTGGCCAGCCAGGGCCCACTACTGGAGGACGAGGAGGACGAGGATGAGGAGGAGGTGGAGGAGGATGAGGATGAAGCATGGTCACAGCGGGGTGGCACCCAACGCAGCTCGGGTCCATCACTGGTGCGTGGCTGGGGGGAAAGGCAGGACGATGACGATACGCCTCCCACAGAGGACAGCTTGTCCTTATCCCTGGGCAGCCTGGCACACATGAGCGACTACATGCTGCAGTGCCTGCGCAACGACAGCAGAGTTGCCCACATTTTAACCTGTGCGGACTACTGGGTTGCCACCCTGCTGGATCCACGCTACAAAGACAATGTGCCCACCTTACTTCCTGCACTGGAGCGTGATAGGAAGATGCGCGAGTACAAGCGCACGTTGGTAGACGCGCTACTGAGAGCATTCCCAAATGTCACAGGGGAACAAGTGGAAGCCCAAGGCCAAGGCAGAGGAGGAGCAAGAGGTCGCCAAGGCAGCTGTGTCACGGCCAGCTCCTCTGAGGGCAGGGTTAGCATGGCAGAGATGTGGAAAACTTTTGTCAACACGCCACAGCTAACTGCACCACCACCTGATACGCAACGTGTTAGCAGGAGGCAACATTTCACTAACATGGTGGAACAGTACGTGTGCACACCCCTCCACGTACTGACTGATGGTTCGGCCCCATTCAACTTCTGGGTCTCTAAATTGTCCACGTGGCCAGAGCTAGCCTTTTATGCCTTGGAGGTGCTGGCCTGCCCGGCAGCCAGCGTTTTGTCTGAACGTGTATTCAGCACGGCAGGGGGCGTCATTACAGACAAACGCAGCCGCCTGTCTACAGCCAATGTGGACAAGCTTACGTTAATAAAAATGAACCAGGCATGGATCCCACAGGACCTGTCCGTCCCTTGTCCAGATTAGACATTAACTACCTCCCCTTAACCATATATTATTGGACTCCAGGGCACTTCCTCATTCAATCCTATTTTTATTTTCATTTTACCATTATATTGCGAGGCTACCCAAAGTTGAATGAACCTCTCCTCTGTCTGGGTGCCGGGGCCTAAATATATGACAATGGACTGTTCCAATGTTGGGTGACGTGAAGCCTGATTCTCTGCTATGACATGCAGACTAATTCTCTGCTGACATGAAGCCAGATTGTCTGTTACGGGACCTCTCTCCTCTGCCTGGGTGCTGAGCCTAAATTTATGACAATGGACTGTTGCAGTGGTGGCTGACGTGAAGCCTCATTCTCTGCTATGACATGCAGACTGATTCTCTGCTGACATGAAGCCAGATTGTCTGTTACGGGACCTTTCTCCTCTGCCTGGGTGCTGGGTAGTGTTGAGCGCGAATATTCGAAAAGCAAATTTTTTTCGCGAATATCGCAACTTCGCGATTTCGCGAATATTTCGAATATAGTGCTATATATTCGTAAAAACGAATATTCGTTTTTTGTTTTTTCCCCCCCCCCCACAAAATTACAGTACACATATAATTGATTGTTTCCCAAAGGTCCAACAGCTCAGATCTTACTCACATTGCCTAGAAAGTGATTGAGGCGCGAATCTTCGTAAGGCGATTTTATTAGCGCACATGCGAATATCGGCACGTCCCAGAACAGAGGCAAAGGGCTTTGCATTCATACATTAGTGAATTGAGTTGCGAATCTTCGTAAGGCGATTTTATTAGCGCACATGCGAATATCTACACTTGTCCCAGAACAGAGGCAAAGGGCTTTGCATTCATACATTAGTGATTGAATTGAGCTGCGAATCTTCGTAAGGCGATTTTATTAACGCAAATGCAAATATCTACACTTGTCCCCAGAACAGAGAGGCAAAGGCCTGTGCATTCATATAGTATAGCACCATATTCGCGAATACGTAGAACTTCGTAAAATTCGATTAACGAAAATTCGTATTTTTTATTTTACTTTCCACCTTACAGATTACATTGATCTGTACTCTGTCAACTACTGTCATCACCCCCCACTGTATCTCGATTGATTCCCAAAAGTCTCACATTGCCTAGAAAGTGATTGAGGCGCGAATCTTCGTAAGGCGATTTTATTAGCGCACATGCGAATATCGGCACGTCCCAGAACAGAGGCAAAGGGCTTTGCATTCATACATTAGTGAATTGAGTTGCGAATCTTCGTAAGGCGATTTTATTAGCGCACATGCGAATATCTACACTTGTCCCAGAACAGAGGCAAAGGGCTTTGCATTCATACATTAGTGATTGAATTGAGCTGCGAATCTTCGTAAGGCGATTTTATTAACGCAAATGCAAATATCTACACTTGTCCCCAGAACAGAGAGGCAAAGGCCTGTGCATTCATATAGTATAGCACCATATTCGCGAATACGTAGAACTTCGTAAAATTCGATTTACGAATATTCGTATTTTTTATTTTACTTTCCACCTTACAGATTACATTGATCTGTACTCTGTCAACTACTGTCATCACCCCCCACTGTATCTCGATTGATTCCCAAAAGTCTCACATTCCCTAGAAAGTGATTGAGGTGCGAATCTTCGTAAGGCGATTTTATTAGCGCACATGCGAATATCTACACTTGTCCCAGAACAGAGGCAAAGGGCATTGCATTCATACATTAGTGATTGAATTGAGTTGCGAATCTTCGTAAGGCGATTTCATTAGCGCACATGTGAATTTTGCATAGCATATGTATTATGCGATGCGAAAATTCGAATTATCGCATATGCGAAATAATAACGAATTTGAATAATCGCGAATATTTTACGAATATTCTTTCGAATATTCACAAAATTTCGCGAATTCGAATATGGGACATGCCGCTCAACACTAGTGCTGGGCCTAAATTTATGACAATGGACTGTTGCAGTGGTGGGTGACGTGAAGCCTGATTCTCTGCTATGACATGCAGACTGATTCTCTGCTGACATGAAGCCAGATTGTCTGTTACGGGACCTCTCTCCTCTGCCTGGGTGCTGGGCCTAAATATATGCCAATGGACTGTTGCAGTTGTGGCTGACGTGAAGCCTCATTCTCTGCTATGACATGCAGACTAATTCTCTGCTGACATGAAGACAGATTCTCTGTTACGGGTCCTCTCTCCTCTGCCTGGGTGCCGGGGCCTAAATATCTGAGAATGGACTGTTCCAGTGGTGGGTGACGGGAAGCCAGATTCTCTGCTATGGAACCTCTCTCCAATTGATTTTGGTTAATTTTTATTTATTTAATTTTTATTTTAATTCATTTCCCTATCCACATTTGTTTGCAGGGGATTTACCTACATGTTGCTGCCTTTTGCAGCCCTCTAGCTCTTTCCTGGGCTGTTTTACAGCCTTTTTAGTGCCGAAAAGTTCGGGTCCCCATTGACTTCAATGGGGTTCGGGTTCGGGACGAAGTTTGGATCGGGTTCGGATCCCGAACCCGAACATTTCCGGGATGTTCGGCCGAACTTCTCGAACCCGAACATCCAGGTGTTCGCTCAACTCTAGTGCCGGGCGATCTGCTTCGGGTTTGGGACTACTAGAGGATTGAGTTTAGGCCAGAGGAGTTAGTGGGGGGAGGTTTAGTCGGGGAATAGTCAGTTTTGGAAGCTTGATAAGCCTGCCTGAAAAGATGTGTTTTTAAGGCACGTTTGAAGGTTGAAAAGTTGTGAATTGACCTGGTATTCCGGGGTAGAGTATTCCAGAGAGTAGGTGCAGCTCGAGAAAAGTCTTGAAGACGGGAGTGAGAGATCCGAATTATGGAGGTTATTAATCTTAGGTCGCTAACAGAATGGAGAGCACGAGTAGGGAGATGTATGGAGGTGCAGCACTGTGGAGAACACGAGTAGGGTGGGAGATGGAGATGAGGGAGGAGATGTATGGAGGTGCAGCACTGTGGAGAACACGAGTAGGGTGGTAGATGGAGATGAGGGAGGAGATGTATGGAGGTGCAGCACTGTGAAGAGCACGAGTAGGGTGGTAGATGGAGATGAGGGAGGAGATGTATGGAGGTGCAGCACTGTGGAGAGCACGAGTAGGGTGGTAGATGGACATTAGGGAGGAGATGTATGGAGGTGCAGCACTGTGAAGAGCACGAGTAGGGTGGTAGATGGAGATGAGGGAGGAGATGTATGGAGGTGCAGCACTGGGAGAAGTCATCCACCATGGGAGGATAAGTAATCGGCCGGCACTAACAGTTATGCAGGAAGAATGGCTTCATTACTTTCAGGGACAATCTGAATTATCTTAAGTGTATCGGTCCTCATGCTACATCACTTGGCGATATTGTATCGACAAGGCGGACGCTGGCCCTGTTCAAGAGTGGGGGCACATCCATATGTATTTGTACTCCTTCTGGAAACAATGTCCAGTGGGGTTCCATTATATCTATATTAGAGCATTCCATACATCTTCACGGTCGATGCCTGTTCCTTTCCTCCCTTCGTTCCTCCCAGTAAGGTCATCTGGTCCAATCTTTTAAATCTTGTTTATGACAGTCACCTGACATCCTCTCTTGACCGTCATTTGACACCTTAGTTTGTCCTGCAGGTGTATCGGGGCGGTCCCAGTGTGGGCCTCTCTCTGCTGGACATCTATCACTGTAATCATTTGATAATATCCATTTGCCCCCTGATGATCCCACACCGTGGGGGAAACGCGTTGGGGTCGAGCACAGATACGTCTGTGTCTCTATTAGATATCTTTTTAGGTGTCGTTTTTGTTTTGTTGTTGTCTTGTAGTCAGTTGCATCGTGTACCTGTAGGTATCCTTACCGATAGGGCAGTATACACTGTGCATTTAGGGGATATCCTGTCTGTCCATGCCCAATTCTGTCCACTAATATGGTTATTACCAGCCCGCATACTGTAGGGTGAACTAGGGGTTGCCAGGAAGGTTCGAGGACGGGGGGTCTCCACCATTAGGAGTCGCCACTGGGCACAGGGCCTAGCTGTAGTATTATTACTAGGGTTATTTATCCCCCTATTTAATTTATTGGTGGACACCTTGTGCATGGACATTATAGGACTTTTTATGTGATGTATGATTATTAATAAAGACTATTTACTACTAAGGGTTATACTGTAGCTGGACCTGTAGCAGCACTGTGAAGAGCACGAGTAGGGTGGTAGATGGAGATTAGGGAGGAGATGTATGGAGGTGCAGCACTGTGGAGAGCACGAGTAGGGTGGTAGATGGAGATTAGGGAGGAGATGTATGGAGGTGCAGCACTGTGAAGAGCACGAGTAGGGTGGTAGATGGAGATGAAGGAGGAGATGTATGGAGGTGCAGCACTGTGAAGAGCACGAGTAGGGTGGTAGATGGAGATGAGGGAGGAGATGTATGGAGGTGCAGCACTGTGGAGAGCACGAGTAGGGTGGTAGATGGAGATGAGGGAGGAGATGTATGGAGGTGCAGCACTGTGGAGAGCACGAGTAGGTGAGGGTGAGAAGTTTGAACTGTATTCTGTGGTGGATGGACAACCAGTGAAGTGACTGGCACAGGCTAGTGGCATCAGTGTAGCGGTTAGATGGATAGGCGAGCCTGGCTGCAGCATTTAGGACAGACTGAAGGGGGGAGAATTTAGTGATAAGGAGACCGATTAGTAATGAATTGCAGTAGTCAAGACGAGAATGAATCAAGTCAAATAATAATATCTATTAGGGGCTCCCTGGAATAAAGCTCAGCCTGCTATACCACTTAGCTGATCAAATATAAAATGATTTAAAAAAATTGGGCTGGCTATATAATACTGATATACCTCCATTTATTTTCACAAAATATATATACAGTTATAAATCCTAATACATACAAATAAGGATATGATAATAAATAAAAAAAATGATAAAAGATAAATATAGTCACGGTCCCCACTGTATTTTAGTGTGGAGCACTATTCACAGTTATACTCATATATAGCAGCAGTATTTCCAAGGTCAGCCGAATGTTTTATTATATTAGGCTTCTTCAAAGTAGCGTTTTTAGTTGGTATAGTATCAAATGGTAGTGATGAGCGAGAACCAAAGTATTTGTGTGCTCGGCCGAGCACCCGAGTATAATGGAAGTCAATGAGAGACAACCAGGCACCCCCTGCTTGGAAGAGCAGAGGGTGTCTGGGTCATAAAAAAAAAGTTTGAAATTGATGGAAACCCCATCAAAATGGTTTAGAAACAGCATGGATAGCTGGATGCGTCTTAGACTCCTACTATGTACAACATACAATAGACAACCACACCGCACATAGATTGGTATGTGCCCAATCTATCCATGAGACAGATAACAGCATATCTTACAATGGCAGCCTTGTGCACTATGAGATAGTGATGTCCGGATCATGAACGAATCATTCTTTTGAATCGATTCAGTTCACTGATCCGGAAGAGTCGGTTCCTCTGACTGAGCCGATCCGAATGAAACGGCTCAGTCAGATCAGCATACAGGCAGCAGCAGGCGGTGTAATAGGAGCCTCCAGTGGACGCTAGCCCCGCCCCTCCCCGCCCTCCAACCAATCAGAGGCAGCCAGCACTGACTCACAGCACAGGGGGAGTCGCAGGGACTCAGAGAATTGGCTGAGTCTATTAGTTAAAAGAATCGAATGAGTCAGAGACTCATTAAGAACCGTGAGTGACCGAGTCCCTGCCAGGCTCCCTGCTCTGCGGCTCCCTGTAAGTCCGTCCGGGGGGAATTAATCTAGCATGTAGCGGAGCTGTGTGTGTACAGGGTGCATGCAGCAGTGTAGCATCATGCTACACTGCTACATGCACCCTGTACACACACAGCTCTGCTACATGCTGTAGCAAAGCAGGAAGTCTGGTAGGGACTCGGTGACACGATTCTTTTAACTAAAACTCTCAGACAATTATCTGAGTCCCTGCAATAACTATAGCCACTACATCACAGTCTGCTTCACTGCAGCAGAGCTGTGTTTGCCAGGAGCCAGTCCCTCCTGACCTTCGGTTCACTTGAGAGCCAACTCAGCAAGTGAACCGAAGATTCGATGAGCTGAGCATGCGCATTGATCTTCAGTTCACTTGCTTCTGCCGGCTCATGAAGTGAACCGAAGATCCGATTCATGAATCGGTTCATTTGAATGAGCTGATTCAAATGAACCGATTCATCTGAAAGATCCAAACTTCCCATCACTAGTATGAGATACACAAAACCAGCTCTCATCTGACTGAGAACCAGTAAACTTCAAAGTTATTTTGCATCTGTTGGATGGCTTGGGTGGACCTGCGCACCTAGATCAATATCATTAGGGCGACAAAAAGTTTTCTGATTGTCCTATCATAATATTCAATAACCTTTCTATACAGTTTTGTCATGTAAAAACTAATTTGCATAAACATGGGCATATGGGAAAGACATGCAAATAAGCAGAATCTGCCTGTTTTTCAACTGTCAGAAGACTATAAAACCAATAGATGGCGCTATGTAGTTATGAACAGCGCCCTCTATTGGTTTTACCAGTCTTATGACAAGTCTAATATTCTTGTCAGAAGACTATGAAACCAATAGAGGGCGCTGTTCATAACTCAATAGCACCCTCTTTTGGTTTAATAATCTTCTGACAAGCTTATTAGTGTAGCCTTTTGCATGGAAAATTGACAATAAAAATTAGCGATTAGAATATTTGCGGTCTACACCAGGAAGATATCTGACACTGGGAAAGCTGGGTAATAACTCAGTGATAAAATCCAACAGATGCAAAATAACTTTGAGGTTTACTGGTTCTCAGTCAGATGAGAGCTGGTTTGGAATATCTCATAGTGCACAAGGCTGCCATTGTAAGGTATGCTGGCTGTTATCTGTCTCATGGATAGATTGGGCACTGTAAAGGGAGGAATATTAATCACCAATATTATGCGAATATCGATAATTAATATTCCTAAATAGGAAGGAGACGTCTCGTGATGACTCCGCCTATTTATACCTTTATATAATAACAACACAATACTTTCGCTATGCTTTACACTAATCACTAATGCTAGCTGCATGCGCCTTACTAACTCGCTACCGCTAACAAGTACACGCTACACAAAGGGTACAAATATAACGGTATTTATTAAATACACTAAGCACGCAATACACTAACAATACACAGCACTACACATATACAATCCTTAACTACACTACACGTTCCCAAATTCCACCCACAAACTAACTATACAATACACACATACAAGTAATATTAACAATAACCCACCCGTCTGCACTGTCCCTACGGGGTACACCGAGGGTTGACGGTGGTCTTACAGGGGTGTAAGCCGACCACAAACACAAAGGATTATAATATCAGAACTGTACAGCAATGCAGGGGATAAATGCCACGGCCCCCCCTACATCAAGCTGTGACCCCCCATGTGCCCCCCTAACTAAAATGTCCCCCATTCATTTTGGTAATAGTTGGTCTATGCTGCGCTGCTGTGCACTGTGTAGGCACTAGGCAGCCCTATATATACAAACTAAAAAGACAAGGTGGCATTAGCAGGAGGTGCTCAAACCCACATGCAGTCGTGCATATATACAGGGGAGCAAATCCTGCACTTGTGGCCCGTTGCTAATGGCGATCCCCAGCAAAATGCATACGGTGGGGGATGCCCGCGGCGAACCACAAGTACCACAATAGACATCTCACACAAGGTAACAAGTGCGTATGTCATAATCAATATAACAATATAACAAAACAATAACAAATACAGGTGCACTCTGTGGTCTCACTAAACCCTCAAACTGATTTTAAAATTGAGAGATTAGTCAACATGTCCTACGGTGTAGAACATGTCTAAGCCCGGGCACCACGTCAAGGTTTCTCAAGTAGCCCGAGACCTAACGCAAGGCGCCAGATTTTGAACGCAGACAGGGCCAGCAGAGGACGAGCGCGTTCGCTGGCCCTGTCAATCAACATGAGGAGGGGGCGTCTTTATGAAAGGAGGATGCGGCCGCCCTACTTGCTGGTAGAGAGCTCATTTACATTTTATAAAAGTCAGTTTTTTTAAGAAACTACCCAACCAAAATGAGTAAGAGCACTATATATTAATATATCGCATTATAAGGAATTTAAGTTGGCAAAAAAATATATATGACTTTAGTGGGGTGACAGAAGCCCTTTAAGCCAGCCAGGCCCAGACTAGAGAACAGACAGTGTGTGGCGTGGCCCTACCCTAACCTACCGATACCGAACAGACTGGACTGAGCCTGACCTAGTGGTGACGGTGTGTAGCAGGTTAACTTAATAATAATAAGGTACAACTTACAAGTAGTGACTGAGTGGACTGACCTAGGGCTCTTTCACACTTGCGTTGTCCGGATCCGTCGTGTACTCCACTTGCCGGAATTACACGCCGGATCCGGAAAAACGCAAGTGAACTGAAAGCATTTGAAAATGCGTTCAGTGTTACTATGGCAGCCAGGACGCTATTAAAGTCCTGGTTGCCATAGTAGTAGTGGGGAGCGGGGGAGCAGTATACTTACAGTCCGCGCGGCTCCCGGGGCGCTCCAGAGTGACGTCAGGGCGCCCCACGTGCATGGATGACGTGATCGCATGTGGCGCTCTGACGTCACTCTGGAGCTCCCCGGGAGCCGCACGGACGGTAAGTATACTGCTCCCCCGCTCCCCACTACACTTTACCATGGCTGCCAGGACTTTAGCGTCCCGGCAGCCATGGTAACCATTCAGAAAAAGCTAAACGTCGGATCCGGCAATGCGCCGAAACAACGTTTAGCTTAAGGCCGGATCCAGATCAATGCCTTTCAATGGGCATTAATTCCGGATCCGGCCTTGCGGCAAGTCTTCAGGATTTTTGGCCGGAGCAAAAAGCGCAGCATGCTGCGGTATTTTCTCCGGCCAAAAAAACGTTCCGGTCCGGAACTGAAGACATCCTGATGCATCCTGAACGGATTTCTCTCCATTCAGAATGCACTAGGATAAAACTCATCAGGATTCTTCCGGCATAGAGCCCCGACGACGGAACTCTATGCCGGAAGACAAGAACGCAGGTGTGAAAGAGCCCTAAGTCTCTTTCTATTCTAACTAGAGAGATTAGATCTGACTCTGACTGAGTCTGAGAGGAGAGCTGGCTGGCGGCTGCCCCAGAATCTTCCTGATTTAAAAGTTAAAGGGGTTCTGCACTTTAATTTAACTGATGATCTATACTCTGGATAGATCATCAGCTTCTGATCGGCGGGGGTCAGACACCCGGGACCCCCGCCGATCAGCTGCTTAAGAAGGCACCGGCGCTCCAGTAGCGCCGCGGCCTTCTCACTGTTTACCGCCGGCCCAGCGATGTCACGAGTTACGACTATCTGATTAAAAAAACTAGCGTGGGAGTGGCTAAGCTCCATTCAAGTGAACAGAGCTTAGCCGCGCTCAGGCTAGTTGATACTAGTCGTGATGTCAGTCAGTGGGCCGGTGGTAAACAGTGAGAAGGCCGCGGTGCTGCTCGAGCGCCGCTGCCTTCTCAAACAGCTGATCGGCGGGGGTACCGGGTGTCTGACCGCTGCCGATCAGAAGCTGATGATCTATCCAGAGTAAAGATCATCGCAGTTAAATGAAAGTGCAGAACCCCTTCAAAGTTACTGTCAGTGCAGCCTGGATGATTACAGTGTTTACTTTACCGTTTAGAGAAATCATGTTCAAATGTGATCTGTGGTCTGTGGATGTCATTACACTGTTATGGGGGGAGGGATCTGTGGATGATAGTCTTATAGTGCTATAGGGAGGGGGATCGGGGGTCTTTGGATGTCATGACACTGTTACGGGGGGGGGGGGAATCTGTAGATGACACTGTCATAGGGAGGGGGATCTGTAAATGACACAGTTATGGGGGGGGGGGGGGATCTGTGCCACTCTGTGGATGACACTGTTAGGCTCCCTTCAGAATTTTTTCGGGAGCAGAATTGCAGACCCGGAAGTGCGGGACCGCCTTTCTGTATCCTAAATGGGTCCGCAATTCCGTTACGCAAATTTCGGATGTGTGAATGGGGCCTTATAGGGAGAGGGATCCCGATATGACACTGATATGGGGTGGATCTGTGGATGACACATAGCATGAGATGCTATAAACGGTATGTCATCCACAGATCCCAAGGCAGCTAGGACATGTTGAAATCTGAGTGATTGGGGTTTTTCTTCCCTGTTGCGGTTTTAGGTATTGGGTAAAGTATCGCAGCATTTCTAAGCATACTTGTGTAAATGTATCGTTGTTATAGCTGCCCCCCTACTTTTGTCCTGGCCCCCAGTGTGCCCCCCCCAAAATTTGAAAGCTAGAGACGCCACTTCCCTGCAAGTGTACAGTGGGGGGGGGGGGGGGGGGGGGTGGCAGGGTTTAAGGAGGGGTTTCAACCAGGGGTTAATCAGGGTAGGAAAAGGGTAAACCAGGGGGGGGGATAATCGTAATCTAATTATACGCTATATCTATATATATTTATAGATCAATGGTTATAAATATATATACATATAGACGTACACACCACAATACAAATCTAGCTACAACAGACAATTCCCAATTCCACCCCACACTCTAGCTGTACTGGATTCCACCCCAATTCCACCCCAAAACACACACTCAGCTGCTACTGGAAGCAGGCAGCAGTGAAGGGATAGGCAGGGAAGGGGTGAATATGGTTGGCACTGCAAGGGCAGAGGTACAATGCCATCCCAGCGTATACTCAGCCATCTCCAGGGGCAAATGGGCCTCTCTTCCTTCAGGCAGCAGTCCTCATGTGTCTCTGGTTCTAGTCTGGTTGCAAGAGCCCCTCTTCCTGGTTTCAGGCTCCTATATCAGCCTCAGAAACCCCCACCTCCCCCCTTCTCAGGGGTGTGACATCATAGTGTATATCAAAAGGAGATTGGAATGGCACTCCGTGTTATGAAGGGGTATGTCCCCAAATCAGAGGTGCTCAGTGGAGAGGCTGTTTATGCCACTAATATATAATACATAAATCCACGGCACACTCAATCATTATTTAGTTTTCAAAAGAATATTGTATTTTTAATATTGTATCCAACACCAACAGATATTGTATCAGAAAGAACTGAAAAAGCAGGGCCAACGTTTCGGTCCTAACCGGACCTTGGTCACGGCCTGTAGGCAATACAAAGAAATATACATGACATCACTAGGTTTGTTGGAATACAGTAATCGGACATTGAGAAGTGATTAGGTAAAGCAAAGAAAGATAAAAGTCCACATTATGAGGAAAATCGTAAATGATACAGCTGAATGGGTATTGATGTAACTTATGGTGGGGAAAAATGAGCCACAGGGCGAGAGCTGGTCAGAGGATCCAAATCCGCTTAAGGCAGTATACTGTATTAGTATAAGTACTAGAAAATTATTATTAACACCAGGTCTAAAAGCTCTTTTAGATATAGGCAACTAAGTGTATAGTTTAGACCTGGCCACAAAAGTAAGGGAATGAAAAGGGAAAGGGGGATCATGCATGACCAGCTATCTACCATATAGCCCAAGTTGTCCACCTCAAAGATATTGGGTCAATCATCAGTGCAAATTCAGCCCTATAATACATATATTATCAGAGGAGCAAAGTTATATATCTGAGAAGTTTGTATACATTTAACATTTGATATACAGTCCAAGATCAAAGTAGGAAAATTAATAATCAAAGTCTTACCGATGTGCTTATGGAGCGATGTGTAATCGTTGGTGGTATAGTGAGGACTAACGTTGTGCTGCTCGTTTATAATGGGCAGACACGTGGGGAGCGGCGTCTGACGTCATCACGCAGCGTCATCAGATCGCGTCGCGTGTGTGTGAAACGCAAGGCGCATAGATGACACGTCATTACTAGGCGTCTGGTATTGTATTGAAGCGCAGATCAGTAGATGGCGCATGCGTAGATGTGATCAATGGTATCGTCCACGGAGATACACATAGCTCCAAAGCATTAGGTAATAGAGTAAGCAGCGGCATATTAATGTATAAAATAGCAGCATATACAGAGAAATGAACACTGTCATCAGATATAGAAGAACTTGACGAAGACCTATGTAAAGTATGATCAAAATTAGCAAATAGTCGAGTTGTTCCTTTTTCATAGTGTAAATCGTTATTGTATTCAAATTCAGCTGGATATAAATTTGAGGCCTAGTATTTAGGCGCTGGGTGACAGGTATGGGTTTAGTGACAGAATTAGACTTGGAAATACACAGTAGCGGGTGTGTGAAGTTATTCTGAATGACCCAATGTGCACCTTGAATATTATATACCCTTTTAGGGATAGATTTCAAATAGCTCTGATATAGCAGAAACCACTAAATTATGAAATTGCTAAATTGGGAATTGTATTTCAACCCAGAACAAAAAATGTGCTTTGACGGACACTAAATAACTTGCCCAGCCACAACAGGACAGCGGTAACGAGAGATTTAGCGGGATATAAATTTGAGGCCTAGTATTTAGGCGCTGGGTGACCGGTATGGATTTAGTGACAGAATTAGACTGGGATATGGCCAAAAAATAACCACACTATTGCTGGTTAAATGCACTTGGTGACAGGCGCAGCTTGCCCCTGATGTAGTATATGGCCAAAAAATGAACAGACTATTGCTGGTTAAATGCACTTGGTGTCACAGCTTGACCAACCACACTACTGAGGGTTAAATGCACTTGGTGACGGGCGCAGCTTGCCCCTGATGTAGTATATGGCCAAAAAATGAACAGACTATTGCTGGTTAAATGCACTTGGTGTGATAGCTTCACCCTGATGTAGGCTTTAGCCAAAAAACAACCACACCATTGAGGGTTAAATGCACTTGGTCGCAGCTTGTGCTGGCGCACCACAAGACACAAAATGGCCGCCGATCACCCCAGAAAAATGTGACTGACAAACGGTCTGGGCAGCCTAAAAACAGTGAGCAATTGAGGATCAGCAGCTCAATGATCCACAGCTGCAGATCGATCAGTTAATCAAGTCCTTTGGAGGAGTTAATCAGCCTGATCTCGCCCTACTGTCGCAGCCGCAACCTCTCCCTACGCTAATCAGAGCAGAGTGACGGGCGGCGCTATGTGACTCCAGCTTAAATAGAGGCTGGGTCACATGGTGCTCTGGCCAATCACAGCCATGCCAATAGTAGGCATGGCTGTGATGGCCTCTTGGGGCAAGTAGTATGACGCTTGTTGATTGGCTGCTTTGCAGCCTTTCAAAAAGCGCCAAGAAAGCGTCACAAAAGCGCCAAGAAAGCGACGAACACCGAACCCGAACCCGGACTTTTACGAAAATGTCCGGGTTCGGGTCCGTGTCACGGACACCCCAAAATTCGGTACGAACCCGAACTATACAGTTCGAGTTCGCTCATCCCTACTTATAATGTCTTATTTCTCCCCATATTGTGCTTTTCGTGGCTGTTTTAGGCTGCAAGCTATTTGCTCTACATATCTAAATGATGCAGGAACATCTTAGTCCCTGATATTTCCTGAGATATCTGGAGATGATCAACATATTAATGGCTGCTGCTAATAACATTCCAGCAGACTGTGATTGCCGCCGTCATTACTGGACTCCACTATTTCCTTTCTGTGCGCTCTCAGTAAAGGGATATATTCAAAGAAATGGTCAAATAAAGCAAGTAATGTACATACAGTATGTAGCAGAGCTGAGTTCATAGTGATATCCTAATGTGTAGAGACAAATAATGATGGAGTCGTATGGTGGATTTCGACTACTTTGTGCTGCATTGCAATATTTAATGTGCAATAGAACAGTGCTGTATATTTTTATCTTTTAAAAAAAATTTGCAGTAGGAAAAATAAATTCAGGAAAATCACAACTATCAGCATTATCTGACAGTAAAGTACCGAAGTCCGTTAGAGGGCACCAACACATCTTGGTAGTCCTGGACTATGCCACTCAGCTCCAGGAGGTGGTGCCGCTGCGCCAAACTCATAGCCAAAGAGTTAATGGAGATGGTTTCCAGAATGGGCCTACCTAAAGAGATTCTGACCGACCAGGGGACCCCTTTTATGTCAAAAGTCATGAGGGAACTCGGTAAACTACTACATATCAAACAGTTATGGACGTCCGTCTATCACCGGATAGACGGCCTGGTAGAGAGGTTTAATCAAACCTTGAAAAACATGTTAAAGCAGGTGGTGTCTAAAGATGGGAGAGATTGGGATCTTCTACTGCCCTATCTCATGTTCGCAGTGCGAGAGGGGCCCCAGGCCTCTACTGGGTTCTTGCCCTTCGAACTGCTGTATGGCCGACATCCGCATGGTCTGTTGGACATAGCCAAAGAGGCATGGGAACAACAACCCACACCGCATAAAAGTGTGATTGAGTATGTCACTCAGATCCAAGAGCGGATAGAGACAGTGTGGCCGCTGGCTAAGGAACATATGGAGGCAGCTCAGCGAGCCCAGAGTAGAGTCTTTAATCACCAGGCTCGGGTTCGGAATTTCAACCCGGGGGATCGGGTTTTGGTTCTGGTACCGGCCCTGGACAGTAAGTTTCTGGCCAGGTTGCAGGGGCCCTACGAGATACTCGAGAAAGTTGGAGCAGTAAATTATAAGGTACACCAGCCAGGGCGGCGAAAGCCAGAGCAGGTTTACCATGTTAATTTACTAAAACCTTGGAAAGATAGGGAGACCTGTACTGAAGACAGCCTGCGGCCGGGTTTTCTAGCGGAAGAGGTTCCGGCCCCTATGTCTGATGCAAGAGAGGTGGTTGCCACAGTAAAAAAATAGCTGACAGCCTCTCCTCTATACAGGCTCAGGAGGCCAGGAAGTTCATTAGTCGGAACACGGATGTGTTCTCAGACCTCCCTGGATGCACTTCCGCAATCTGGCATGACATTGTTACTGAGCCTCAGGCAAAAGTCCAGTTAAAGCCATACCGGGTGCCCGAGGCTCGGCGACAAGCCATCTCGGAGGAAGTGCAGCTCATGCAGCTGCTAGACGTCATCGAGGAGTCAAAAAGTGAATGGGCCAGTCTGATAGTCTTAATACCCAAGCCGGATGGGACGTTACAATTCTGTAACAACTTTCGCAAACTTAATGAGGTTTCCAAGTTTGACGCATATTCCATGTCCCGAGTGGATGAGCTTATTGAGAAGTTAGGTCAAGCCCGGTATTTCTCTGTTTTGGACCTCACCAAAGGGTACTGGCAGGTACCCTTGACGGAGGCTGCCAAGGAGAAAACGGCTTTCATCACACCAGAGGGGCTGTATCAGTATAAGGTATTACCCTTTGGTCTACATGGCGCTCCCGCCACATTTCAAAGGCTAATGGACATTGTACTCCGTCCACATCATCGGTACTCTTCGGCTCACCTGGACGATATCGTTATCCACAGTACCGACTGGAAAAGTCACCTAAATAAGGTACAGGCTGTAGTGGATTCCCTTAGAAAGGCTGGCTTGACCGCTAACCCAAAAAAGTGTGCGATAGGGTTAGAAGAGACTAATTACCTAGAGCATGTCATTGGGCGCGGAGTCATCAAACCCCAAGTAAACAAAATAGAGGCGATTCGGAATTGGCCGCGACCTGTCACCTCTGGGCAAGTAAAGTCGTTCCTGGGGATCGTGGGCTATTACATGAGGTTTGTCCCCCAGTTTGCTATGATAGCCGTGCCATTGACAGAACTTTTAAAGGGTCATAAGTCCGTAATGGTTCGCTGGGATGATCAGGCGGAAGAGGTGTTCTCCACTTTGAAGTCGGCCCTGTGTGGGTCTCCGGTTTTGGTGGCTCCCTACTTCGAGCGGGAATTTATAGTACAGACGAATGCCTCCGAGGTGAGCCTTGGTGCTGTACTGTCCCAGGAAGTCAACGGGGAAGAGCATCCCCTTGTCTTCCTCAGCCGTAAGCTCACCCAAGCCGAGACCAGGTACAGTATAGTGGGGAGAGAGTGCCTGGCTATCAAGTGGGCACTCGAGTCTCTCCGCTATTATCTGTGGGGGAGAAAATTCTGCCTGGTGACCGATCACTCCCCTCTCAAGTAGATGAGCAAGGCCAAAGACAGAAATGCCCGGGTCACCCCATGGTTCCTGTCCCTACAGAACTTTAAATTTACAGTGGAACACAGGGCAGGCCGGTTACATGGAAATGCGGATGCCCTGTCCCGAGTACATTGTCTGGCGAGTGTTCACCCCCTCAGGGTTGAACAAAGGGGGGGGGGGGGGGGTATGTGACACAGTGAAGGGTATGATCTGGGAGGACAGGTATTTTCCTCCCAGCGTGTGCTGCTGGGCTGATTTGCAGCCAGGTGCGGTCAAACACCGGACTGGATTTTAAGTGCCGGTCCTGGTTTTGACAACATCTAGCTGTCCTTAAAAGACAGCTGGGCTCAGCAGCAAGGTGTCTCTGTTTTGGGATCTGAGGCATGGTGCCTTGCTAGAGGGCTGAGAGCCGCATGCGGGGAAACAGGCCCCCTAAAGCCTGTTGTGGACCGCTGGTAAAAAAAAAACTGCTAACAAGGTGATTGTTTTGTTCTTTGGACTTTCCTTTGTGTGAACAAACACTAAGACTAAGACTGAAAAATGGCGCTTTATTTTTGCCTTGTGTTTTACAAACAGTTTTTTTGCCTCTGTTCTGCGTCCGCTTACCCTGCCCACTAGAGCAAATCCCCACAATATATATATAGTAGGAAACGGACAGCACATCCAGTAGAAAATCGTGGTTTATTGACCCATGTGGGACAGTGAGGCAACGTTTCGGCTCAGACACAGAGACTTTCTCAAGCTTGAGAAAGGCTTTGTGTCCGAGCCGAAACGTTGCCTCACTGTCCCATATGGGTCAATAAACCACGATTTTCTACTGGATGCGCTGTCCGTTTCCTACTATTTCTTTGGGGTAAGAAGTTACACCCTGGGACATAGCACCCGCTGTATTTTTTGTGAATTGGTGCTGCCATTTTTACCTTTTGTACATATATATATATACACACACATACATAAAATAAATGAAAAATAAAGATCATTTTCATCGCCGAGTCCCAAAACACCCCTACTATTAAATACAGTGTAAAGGTGAAAAAAATAAATGTCAGTTTTGCTGTTATTTTAGTCACTTCACCTCCCCAAAAGAAATTAAACAAAAAGTGATCAAAAAATCATACACACTCCAATTCCTCCATTCAATGCCACTGAGGAAGGAACTTTGTTCCGAAACGCGTCTGGTGTGAGAGGATAAGCTGCAGGACATTATTTTGAACAATCTGTAGCGTGGTTTTAGCGTGGTAAGAACTACACCACGCATGCGCGCCAATTGAACAAGGACAGAGTAAGCAGGTATACGATCTGACCGTACGGCCGAAAACATCATCGGTAAGAGACATTATACCTATTACTAATCCGGATACAAACTAACAGCGGGTGATATTGACTGTTTGAAGTATTCCTTCCGACGGCACTACAGACCCGTTATGGCGGCTTCAGGGGCGCTGATATTGCAGACACGCCACGCGGCAGTAGCGCTTCACATAAACAAGCCCAATAGAGATAAGAGAGGAAGCGTTTGTATCCCCATAAATCAATAAGGTGTACGGATGTGATATATACACCTTGCGAACTACAATAAGAGCTCTGCAAACATTTTATTAGTGAGGACAAAATGGAAAATCGCCATGTCAGTAAGGGGTTAAATAAAAAGGAAAAGTAATAAAAAAAACAAGTAACATAATAACACGTTATGTTTCAGCTACAAACAGAAAATCTAATGAATGAGACTAAAATGACAACCATGATATTTCCGCTTTAAGATAAACTCCGCTCCATGTGTATATAGGACTATAATCTATAATCGCACCGCGCCCTTTCTGTAATAGCATACCCGATAGTTATCTGTTGTGAAATAGCAGCGAATCCCTGTAATAATGCTCTGCTGTTACTTCTTGCTTACTTTGCTCTGCACACTGACACTATGTAAAGATGAGACATAGAAACGCTTCATGGTGATGGATGAGGACAGCGGCACCTCTGTAGAACACATGGCTGCCTGGTCTGAGGAGAAGAATGCCTCATTATCAGGGTATTGTTATAGATGGGGCTGCAGTTCTTAGGCGATGACATCCAAACTGTGCTGTAAATCAAGATCTGAGATTATTTTAATGTTATTTATTAAGGGTTTCTCATTTACAGATTAATATAATAAATAATAAGGACGGAGAGGATGACATTATTGTTTACTGAATTAATTACATTTTGCCGAACTGTTATATTTTATGATAAAATATAATTAAAGTGTCTCTGTCGGGTCTGCTATGTGAGGGCGGCATCGGATTGTGGGAGAGACACTGAGCTCAGGAATATATAGTTTACTATGATTTGGTTCTAAATTGTCCTGTAAAAATCTGTCTATGAGTCCTACTTCTTCTGACCACTCATAGACGAAGCCTGTGAGTCCTGCTTCCCTTTCTACTCAAAGAGGAAGCCTATGAGTCCTGTTTCTGCTGTCCATTCGTAGAGAGAGCCTGTGAGTCATGCTTCTTCTGTCCACTCATAGAGAAACCCTGTGAGCAGGGGCGTAGCTATAGGGGAAGCCGCTGCTTTGGGGCCCGAACTCAGAAGGGGCCCACCAAGGTTGAGGGTTAAAAGATTTTATTGTCAGGGCTTCCTCAACAGTATTATACAATTACATTATATACAGTGAAACTGTAGGAAACTATCAGAGCGGCTGCTGGGCCTCATCTGAGAGATTGATCTTGATTTGCCACAGGAGTGGGGGTTGCACAGGAGGAGGAGGTCCCCAAGTTTCTGGAGGGGGGGGGCAATCAAAAATTTGCTGTGGGGCCCAGTTATTTCTAGTTGCACCACTGCCTGTGAGTCCTGCTTTCCCTGCCCACTCATAGAGAAAGCCTGTGAGTCCTGCTTGCCTTGCCCACTAATAGAGAAAGCCTATGAGTCCTGTTTCTGCTGTCCACACATAGAAAGAGTATGTGAGTCCTGCTTCCCTGTCCACTCATAGAGAAGACTTTTAAATACTGTTTTCACTGCCTGCTCATAGAGAAAGCCTGTGAGTCCTGCTTCCCCCATCAACTCGTAAAAAAAGCCTGTGAGTCCTGCTTCCCTCACCTATTCATAGAGAAAGCTTGTAAAACCTGCTTCGCCCACTCACTTATAGAGAAAACCTGTGAGTCCTGCTTCACCCATCAACTCGAAGAAAAAGCCTGTGAGTCCTGCTTCCCTCACCTACTCATAGAGAAAACCTGTAAATCCTGCTTCGCCCACTCACTCATAGAGAAAGCCCGTGAGTCCTGGATCTCTTGACCACTCTGAGAAAGCCAATGAGTCCTGCTTGTTAAAGTGTTTTAAAAAAGTGCACGCCCCCTTAAAAGAAACACATATCCTTTGCATAACATGTTGCGGTGGTCACTCCACCTAAATTGAACCGTTGGACTAATGTAAGACTGAAACCTGCATAAATGTATGAAAAACACAGGGATAAACTGTAGTGTATTGTATTGTACTGTAATATATTGCACTGGGTGATACACTGAACTGGGATAAATGTGCTGCATTGAGTGTGTGTGATGTAAGCAGGTTATGCTGCCATCTACTGACCAATTATATTATTATTGTTGGATAATATACATAGATTTAAAGACCTTGTGAAGTTGTGACTGGACATGTGATTTTATTTGAATAAGGACCTTAAGATATGGTGAGAGCATATGCCCAGGAGAAAATATTTAGCAGTGCTCTGCAGACCTCATGTCAGTAGCAGGCCAGCAGATTGAAAAGTGAGCTAGGAAGCTGCTGCTGGAAACATAGCCAGCAATATTCCTGTGTGTACCTAGCTAGCAGTGGTGGTGATTTGATACTAGTCATAAGTATCCAACGCCTCAAGACATGTATAGGGCTGAATGGCTTCTGGGCATTGCAGAGGAGTAGAGGCTGGACCTGAGAGGTAGGAAGAAGCCACTTAGCTTGTGCCTCCTGGAAGCAACCTGTAAGTGACACCGTTTGATAGACTATGTGCAATTTTGTGTGTAGCGAGGAATGGTATACTGACTTATTGGGACTGGGCCGACTGTACTGCACGATGTGGAGAAAGAGAGAGAGTCATGGTGATAGCTAAAGATGCAGGCATCTTCATTGCTGTCAATCTAAGAAGGAGGAGACCAAAGTGTCCGCACCCAGGGAGATCGGTGAAACACAAGCCAGAGGGAGAGGGAGTTGTTGCCTCTTAAAGGGACTGTTGTATTTAATTATGGCTGCCTAAAGAGACAAAAACTGTACCTAGTTAACCTATTGTGTCTAAGCTTATGCCCTTATTGGGAGATTGTAACCACAAAGCCTGGCGCTGCCAATGACTGTTGTAACCATTACGTTTGTTGCCTCACGTGAGATGAGAATAAAGACCTCCTAGTTAAAGTAACAACTGTGTCCACCTGATTCTCTTCCCCGTCCTCAAGTGGGAAGCGACGCATACCACTCAGGGCCTTAAAGATCCTTTCTGTAAAAGTCTGACCCCCTTTCATTCTTCTCTCAACCTCCCTTTGGGAGGGAGCCTGTAGGTCCTGATTCTCCCATCCACCCACAGATATATGGTGTCCATCCCTTTCTCCAAATTAGCGGCAGGGGGAGTGCATGCATTCCCTGTACTGAAATGTAAACCCATTGGGCCAGATTTATCATTAGCTCAGGGTTGGTGCGCCCCAATACCCCACCTACTGCTCTTCGTAACCCCGTAGTCTGTGAGCTCAGTTTGAGCAGCGCTCTCTTCTACTGTATCTCTTGCTGCTACATTCTTCTACATTCTGTATATAGTCCGTGTGTTTATATGTTCACACTCCTCACCCCTTATGTTACCTTGTTACTTTCTCCACAGACGAGGGTGCTACAACCATAAATAATAACACCTCATTACTTTTTTCAGCGCTCGCACCAGTCTCCACATCGGAAGCGATAGTTTACGCTAACCTTACTGATAAGAGGAGTGTACACGGTGTACGCCGCTGCCCTCCCTGCTGTATACAGCATGTCCCGATGTGCATCCGCCTGCTGTATAATCACATTTAGTTTAGTGATCGTGTTTGTTTGCTTTTTCACTTTGGCTTGATTAATGTCTCCCGCTGCCGCGGACGTGTCCTGTGATTACCGCGCCTCGCAGGTAAGAATAACACCTGAATCTGTTCACAGGATGCCAAAATGTTAAGGTCAACATTGACACATGACGACAGCCGCACTTCCTTATTGCAAAACTCTTCTGTAGGGCCAAAAGTGCAGATGTACAGTATTTCCTGGATGGTTGCAAAGGATATGCTATTGCAAATTAAATGAGCTAGTCCCATAAATGCAGCAAAAAATCTAATGTAGTAGAAAAGATTTTCTTAATAACGTATAATATTAAATTAGATTAGCGATAAAAGAACCGAGGAGAGAAAAATTAGAATATCGTGCAAAAGTCCATTTATTTTAGTGATGCAAATTAAAAGGAATTTCATTAATGCAGCTTAAAATTAGAATTTTGTGAAAAGGTTTAATATTCTAGGCTCAAAGCGTCACACTCTAGTCAGCTAATTAATCCATACCCCCTGAGCAAATTGAGACTTTGGGGTTTTCATAAGCTGTAAGCCATAATCATCCAAATTATAACAAATAAAAGCTTGAAATATCTTGCTTTGCCTGTAATGAGTCTCATCTGTTAGTTTCACCTTTTAAGTTGCATTACTGAAATAAATGAACTTTGCACGATAATCTAATTTTTCGAGTTTAAAAGTAGGTCCTGCAAAATGCTCTTTTGCTCTGATGGCACCTACTTAGGGTACAGATCTGCAGGGCACCTCTATGAAGGTTCTTAAAGCTGTTGTTAACCCCGGGGAGCCCATCATGGCAGGCCCTGTTTAAGGAATCATTCTTACCTGATCCCCGTTGCTGTGTTCCAGCTCCTCCATTCCCCCTGAGCCCAGCAATGGGCACCTTGTTTGACTCATGTCACTTGGCACTGCAGTTAATGAGTGGCTGGAACCGTGACGTGTACCCCATGCATCTTACGACCAGGTGACATGACACACGATTTACACATCACCACTGTGGCCCGTCATTGGCTTCAGGAGCTACATGACCCACGTGAAAATGGATGTTGACGAGGCGAGAACCAAGATCTGCTGGCGTGGCAAGGAAGCGAAGGAATCAGGGGATCAGGTCAATATAATTTCCTTCGCAGGTCTGGTCAAACTCGGGAAGGGGGGGTCTGCTCAAAAAGCCCCCAAGGGTAAACAATCTCTTTAATATAGACAGGTTCCATTGAATACTTTTGTCTATGCCTCCGCTCATACGTTGCAAGGAATTAGAGACATACAAATCTACAGTAGGGGCCCCATGCAAAAGTATGGCAGCCTTTTGTGTGGCTCCAAAGATAACTCAGCTGTAATATGACCATGTGCATGAGCCCTAACAGCCAGCATAGGAGAAAACGGCAATATCAGCCATCTGGGTTGCACTTAATAGTGGTCGCCAGACCTTAAAGAAGGCACACAGCTGTGTCTTATGGTAATACCTGTTATATCCTTTGGCATTTTCTATGCACAATCCAGGCAATAAGGCACCAGAATGTAAATCTATTGTAGGGTCCTCAACCCCAAAACCACCATTACAAGTGACGTAGTGATGCTCCTGACCTATATCCTCCATACTGTGGTCTACTACAGTAACAGGAAATGACATGTGATGTGAGCAGCCAATCAGCAATCACTTGAATGTAACTCTCTGTTCCTATGCCAACCCCCGCGGTCTGAGGCCGGAAAAATGTGATGAGCAGAAGCAATCTATGATTGATCAATTTTATCTAGATAGCTGTGTAGGGGGTCCCAGGCACTTTTGTAAATCCAGGACACTCGTAGACATGAGATCACATAGACAATGGCCACAAAAGTGAGTAGCCTATGGCTCCAGAATAGCACTTTGGCTAATGATGATCTGCAATGAAAAACCTCTTGGAGACAACTACCTAAAATTGCAGTGAAAATGCTTTTGTAGAGAGGTGGTCTTCTTACTGAAGTGGTCAATACATATAGGTAATACAGGAATTGAAACTCTGTCTGGCATAGTGGTCTTCCATTGATGGGGCTGAAGTAATGGTTTGTGGTTGTTTTTTTCTTTCCCGAGTGGAGGTAATAATCAGCGAAACCTCTACTTTGAGACCACCTCTTTGAGAAGACTAGGGCTCATCAAGATAACTGCCACTATGTGAATTTGTCTACATTTGCATTTTCTCTAGGAGGATGACCTCCTATAGAAGACCCTCTCTGCCATTTTTATGATTGTCTCAATTTTTTTTCGCTTTATACAATTCTTTTATTGGGACCTTCAAGTTCATAAACCAAAATTGAGAGGTTCAAGAGAACTTCAGCTTAAAAATTGAGGATGGATACCATATAATGCTTCATTATAATGACCATCCACATAGTGGTTCTGCTGGTGGTAACAGATGTGACCCTTTGAGGCAGTGCCGTGCCAAGGGAATGGGCAGGGGGTCGGTCCACCCTGGGTTCCAGCTCTCAGGAAGGTGCCGGATGCAATGAGCGATTCCATCAATACAGCTCCCTGCGCTCCTTCCCTCCTGCAGGCACAGGGGAGCATTGGAGGTGATCTGATCATCAGAAACAGGACAAAGTGAGTAGTTACATTTTTTTTTTAATTAAAACAGAGAGGGCACAGAGAGGGCATTATTACTGTGAAGGGGGTACAGAGAGGACATTATTATTGTGAATGGGGCACAGAGAGGGCATTACTACTGTGAAGGGGGCACAGAGAGGGCATTATTACTATGAAGGGAGTACAGAGAGGACATTATTATTGTAAACGGGGCACACAGAGGGCATTACTACTGTGAAGGGGGCACATAGAGGGCATTACTGCTGTGAAAGGGGCCCTGAGAAGGCATTACTACTATGAAGGGGACACAGAGAGGGCATAACTACTGTGAGGGGAGCACGATGAGAGCATGAATACTGTGACGTGGCACAATGAGGGCATACCTACTGTGAACTAGGCACAATGAAGGGATAACTACTATGATGGGGCACAATGTGGGCACAACTACTGTGATGGGGCACAATGAGGGCATAACTACTGTGAACTGGGAACAATGAAGGGGTAACTACTATGAAGGGGCACAATGTTGGCATAACTACTGTCGGAGGGCACAGTGTGGGCATAACTACTATGAGGGGGCACAATGTGGGCATAACTACTGTGAAGAGGCACAATGTGGGCACAACTACTGTAAGGGGGCACAATGGGAGCATAACTGCTGTGAAGGAGGCACAATGTTTTAAAGAATGGGGGGGGGGGGGAGCAGAGAACGGACCTGCCCTAGGTGCCAAACACCTTAGGCATGCACTGCTTTGAGGCCAGCTTTACTTTAGGGTAAAAGTAAAGTAAAAATACATTCTTAAAAGCAAATATCTCATTGGTTTAAGCTTCATCTTTGGGGTTTCAAGCCAACTGAGCTTTTAATTATGACCTTCATTGGGGATCACCAATGGGTGTAGTCCAAGCCAAAAATAAAAATGTATCTTGATGTGTTTTCATTAGTCTCTTGATCCCAGCAGAACATTAAAATAGACAAAAAAATAGTAAATTATGTTGCAAAAACAGAAATCGGTGCAACCATAGAAAGGACTATGGTCCCTTGTGTCAAAACTATGTCCACAACTGTGTCCAACTGTGTCCAATACAGCTCCCCGCGCTCCTTCCCTCCTGTGTCCACTGTGTCCACAACTGCAGCTACAGGGCACTGGGGGTGCCTCAGATTTTGAGAAGTGGTTTTACTCCTCTCTGTACTGGTAGATAATATATCAATGTATGTTAACGACTGAGAAGGACACTTACTTTAATGAACATTTTGCTCCTGTTGTCCTCTATCGTTGTTGACCTTCTCACTTTTTGTAACCTGTGAACTAATCCAGGTGTTATTCATTTACCGAAGGTCATGCTATACATATACAAAAATTTGCTGAGAGTTTGTCAAGGTACAGTACAAAAAATCTGACTGGTGTGCATACAGCAACAGTTAGTCATAAAGAGATTAAAAAAATGGGACTGCTTCTGGGATTGTCTTCTGCTGGAGCTTTGAGGCCCATTATTGTGTCAGAACTTGGAGGATGCCAGTCCAACTCCACTGGTTCATACATACCATTACATTTCACCATTGTGGATGCCCAATGGTGGGCAGGCATGGTCATGCATGAAGGTCCTTGCCTCGTTTTACACCCTCCAGAGCTTGAGGTTCTACCACATTAGGCACCATAAGTATTTAGTCAATATTCTTTGTATGTTGATGCTCTTTTCGAGGAAATCAAAATGTTATAATAGATAAAGCCTAAGGCTGGCCATACAATTGGCTGTCGGACAAATTATATTTCTCATGACATCCTCTACCCCATACACATGGGTTCTGGGTTCTTCCAAACATACTGTAGATGTATTTTTATTGGGGAGAGGGGACTAAACTGCAGCCTGACACCACTGATGGCAGATTATCCCTACTGAAAGTCATTGGTCATGCTGAAATCCAGCATGAAAAACTCTCTTTCTGGAAAAAGTCAGGATACAACCAAGCCTATTAGCTGATTGGCAAGTCCCACCAAAATCGGTGGGCCTGAGCAACATTCATGTAGTGTGTATGGCTAGCTAAGGCTACTTTTACACTAGCGTTTTTGCTGGATCCGGCAGGGAAAACTCTTCCGTTACTGATAATACAACCATCTGCATCCGTTATGAACGGAACCAGTTGTATTATCTTTAACAAAGGCAAGACGGATCTGTCATGAACACCACTGAAAGTCAATGGGGGACGGATCTGTTTTCTATTGTGTCAGATTGTGTCAGAGAAAACAGATCCGTCCCCATTGACTTGCATTGTGCGTCATGACGGATCCATCTTGCCCCGCATGCCAGGACGGAAAGAAAACTGCAGCATGCTGCTGCTCTCCGGTACGAGAACGGAACGGAATGCATTTTGCAGCACTCCATTCTGTTCAGTTACGTTTTGTCCCCATTGACAATCAATGAGGCGAAAAATAAGCATTTTTTTAAGGTATTGAGACCCTATGACGGATCTCAATACCGTAAAAAATTAACGCTAGTGTGAAAGTAGCCTAAGACTTACAATTTGGCCTTCTTCACATGACTTTGCCACCTTTAACGTGGGACATATGATCCCTACAGTATCATATTATGAAGCTACAGGCACTAGTCTGAACCATGGATTGGTAATTGGGCCATATCCAGAAGCCCTTAGATGAAAATCTGTATTTTATGACATTTGCAAGAGATTTTACTGACATGAATTAGTATAAAATTCTCCTGTTTTTAGTCTGTGGACTGGTGGATTCCAGTTACGCTTTTCTCATGATACTGTTGGTGCAGGTTCAATCCCTTCAGCAAGCCACCCATGAGCATCTGCAGATGTTTCTCCTGAAGCTGGAAAAAATTACATTTGGTTGAAGTTCCAAGAAGCCTTTTTTTTATCCTGTTGTTAATACAGTGTGAACCAGGCTGAAGTCAATACTGTTTATTGGAATAGAAAAAGTGTCCTTGGCTCGGAGCATTGGTTTGGTTTACTTGCAATCAATATTGGCTGTTTCCTCCATGACTTACACTACCGGTGTTCTGCCAGAAAGCGTTATATTTACAAGAATGAAATTGGTTCCCATTGATGCTGAAGATTATGCTGCTCTATCAGTGGTGATTCATAAAGGTATCCAAATCCTGCTGATGAGGACATAAAAGTCAATACAGATCTGTCTCTGGAGTGCTCAGACTTCTTGAAGAAAAGGAGAGTGATATACACTAATGCTGAATCTGCTCTGTCACAATTGAAATAACGCTAGCTGAACCTAAGAAACCTAAGGCACCCCCTCATCTTCCCCTTGGACCTTGCATATCTTCAGTGTATTCTGATGTTCTCCCTAAATCCACTCCAGACTGCGTTTGTGCATCAGTAGATAACGTAAGAATATTGCAAATCACTCACCTTCACCGCTTCTTGAAGTGGGCTGAAGTTTTGCATACTGCCTGTGACATGATGTGTGCTGCTGCACGGGGCTCAGTCTTCCGCCTCTCCTGTGCCTTTTCTTGTACTCAGCCCTGCTTCTGCTTACAGTTTGGAATGAACTATTTAACTATAGTATCTCATCACACTTACTTTTATGAAGCCTGGGCAAGGTGTTATCGTACACATAGATACCAGAGATGGTGGGCAAAATCTGGATTATTCTCCTAGAAAAATCAAAGTAAACGAGAAGGGAAAGAGGGGATAGAAAAACTCTAAAAATGTAGATTGGGTTAGGTGGTGCTAGGAATGACTTCAGGTCGAGCTCCCCTATAAATTGTAAATTTTCACTTTTAAGATGGATACTTTGCCCTTATAATTTTACCCTTTTACTCAGTAAAATGATACATTTACCTTCAGGGCCAGTAACCCAATATTTATTGATCCTCAGCATCCCTCCCCTGGAAAACACCAAATTAAATATTCTAATGAGAATTATCAGTGTGATACTGAAAGACTGTGAAGAACATTGTGACCCATTTGGCTTATATGAAGTCGTTAGAATGACGACAACTCTGAGCCCATGACCTCCACTCCTCTGTAATAGAAGTGCTCCATCTCGCTGCGTGCTCCACCACCAAGTGACAACTTAATAAGACTGATCCTATCTCTGGACGTACAAGTAATGTTCATTATAATGGATTGGCAGTGGTTGTGTTATCATCACTGATGGCCTTTAACTTCTATATAATGATGTTGTAACCACAATCTTCTCGAGTACTAAATGGGCAAGGTATTAACTATTCCGATTCTAGACAGGTTCAATTCTACCGCAACTCCTTGCAGTTTTGTTTTTTACTTAGTTGCTCCATATGCAGCATGGCTATCCCCAGAGTATTTACGATTACATACCATAGAGTCTTTATATGTCACCATTAAGAGATAGGCGAATGTCTTGAAATTATTTTCAGGTTGATTTCTAACAAATAAGTCAGATTTTATTCAGGTACAAATAAACTTGACTCGAATTGACAGCACTTCAATTGGACAGAAAATTGGTATAAGACACTTGGAGGTCTCCTATGACTCATGTTTTTTCTGTCTCTTTTTTATTTTATTTTATTTTTATTGTCTCTCTTTCCCAGCCATTCCTTTTTTGAGCTCTTTAATGCAATGACAGCAATAGCTAATAATGTCAGAGTGACACTGATGTATGTAGCTATGGGTAAACGCATGGTTGATGGTGTGACGGTTGGCAGCCTGTTTAAAAGCACACTGCTATTTAAAATTAAAAGAAGTAACAAAAATGGACCCTTATTTGGAGCAGATGCCTGCTGGTGTTTATACACGCACAGTAGTAATATAAGAAGCAGTAACTTGTTCTTAACAAGCAGTTCAAAAATTATTTAAGAGCAGCAGTGCAGTATGGAACCTAATAGACAGGAGGTGTGTGGCCATGTAGAGGCCAAACAAGACAGGAGAGGTGTGACTATGTAGGGGTAGTAGTAGTGGCAGCACTAGCAGTATAGTTTGGAACCTCACAGACAAGCCAGGGGATGTGTGGCTGTGTAGGGGTAGTGGCAGCAGCGCAGTATGGAACCTAATGGACAGGAGGTGTGTGGCCATGTAGAGGTCAAACAATACAGGAGAGGTGTGACTATGTAGGGATAGTAGTATTGGCAGCACTAGCAGTATAGTATGGAACCTGACAGACAAGCCAGGGGATGTGTGGCTGTGTAGGGGTAGTGGCAGTAGAAGCCTTGACTGCAGAAGTACAGTATAGTACAAGATGGGCAAGGAAATAGATGTGCAGCTGTGTAGGGGTAGCAGTAGTGACAGTAATAGCCGCAGCAGCAGAGTAGAGTATGTGAGGTAGTAGCAGTGGCAATAGTGGGAGCAGCAGCTGTGGCAGGACACTGGACACTGGAGGCTAGAAAAGACAGTTCAGCGACAGCTAACTGGGTCAGTTATGGCCACTGTTCCAATCTGCCTGCCCAGAATTTCATGGGGTCAGGGAACAGGGTATGTGCCACAAAAAGAGTGAAGTCCAGGTAGGACTTAACCTGCTGTTCAGTCAGTACGTATAGGTTTGCTGATGTGTGTCAGCCTGGCATGGCACATGTAAAGACTGCTACATTATGTTTATCAAACTGAATTGGCTGTTGTTGTGTCACGGATGGTGTACAGGAAACAAGGCAAAGCAACATGCATAAATGACTCGCTGGATCCAAGAGCTAAGGAACCAAAGGGAGACCCCTGCAGAAGACCTGGCACTTTCCCTGGCTGCTCAGCCTATGCAAAGATCCGAATGGTGGAAGTTTGCATATCCACGTACCTTGACTATATAACCCCTGAGCACCCTACAATAGTGAGGGGACACGACCACCGGCTCTCTACACAAGATACGGAGGGAGTCAGGGTCACCTGGGATCCAGCAAACAGAAAATAACAGATAAATGTTCAAACCTTAACTTTGTAGCAGACAGAAGAACAAGATCAGCATGCACACACACTCCAGGAAGAAGTATAAGCCGCCCAGAAAAGCATTCTGGGGGGGAATTTAAAGGGAAGCAATTAGTCCAACACATGACAGCTGAGAGAGGCTAACGAGATGAGGAACTGAATACCACCACAAAGAAACTCAAGGGGGAGGTTCTGAAAGGCCTCTGTCAGAGCTTCTCAGCTGTCTGGTTGTGACATGTTGGTGCTTCTGTAGATTCTGCTACTTGCTGTAGTGGTAGCGCTGGCAGAGACAGTGGGAAGCTGGTGACTTAGTGGGGGGTGTAAGGGGCCTACTAGTTATCCACAAGGGTGGCAGGAGTCTGCCCAGGGAAAGCTGCAGCAAGCTATGTACAGAGCATATCCTGGTAATTCTTGAAAAAAAATACTAATTTTTTCCTTCCAATGTACCAATAGCCATAACTTTTTTAATTTTCAGTTCATATAGCTGTCAGATGGGGAAACAGCTCCCTTGTCTGAACACTTTTTGTGTGGATTAAGTTAAATGTTCTGGACTGGCATTCTGCTGTTTGGCCACAAGATGCTGCTGTTTCCTAAACACAGCTACAGACTGCACATATGTTCATGAGAAGAAACTAAGGTGTGAGCAGAGAATCTCATGGCATCCAGGTGTGAGAGCCTCCCTCAGTCACCACAGCTGCAGCTAAGTGAAGCTGATTGTGTCCAAGACCCTGATTCTGTCCAGAGGAAGGAGGATTGCTGCCAGGAACACTGATGAGAGCAGAGGAACAAAGCAACATACACTGCGGTACCGCATGCTTGTTGGAGAGACATTTGTTCTGTTCAGAGTCATCAGCGGATGCAAAGCAGACCCGGGTCAGTAAGATTGTGCACGCACCTCATCACTGTGTTGGCGCCTAGAGACTGAGACCAGGCCTGTAGTTAGTTAGGGTTTCTGTTTGTGTCAGGCCACAAGTGTTACTACTGGTTATTTCAAGGACTCCATAGCTTAAAGTGACATTTCACATTAGAGAGCTGATAAAATTCTCACAAACTCAAGCCAGGCTGGTGTTTTTTGCTCAGGAGGAAAACTCAGGCACGTGCTACAGGATCAGTTATCGGAGGGGGAATACTGTAGAACTTGGTAAGTTTGTAAGCTGTTGTGCTGCACCGCAGGATAGCCAGTAACACACACCCATACAGTGATTCTTGTTTTTAGGGTAATAACAGGTAAGGTGTGGCAGTTTAGTTGTGCCCGCCAGTAGGTAAATTACTGCACTATTACTATAGGGGGCAATTTTTTTTCAGGTTAGTATTTGGGGGTATTGGGGGGCACAGCGAGCAGCAGGATAACATTGTTGAGACTCGAAGTTGGGGGGATGATGATAGAAATGTGAGGAAGCTAAGATGTCTGTGTGTCACACTCTGCAGAGACGATGCGCAGTTGAAAGAAGTTGTACGGACCAAATGGAGAAGATGATGACAGAGAAGATCTACATTGGAGGAGACGTCACCTAGGAGACACTGAATTTTGGAGGTATGTGCTGCTGTATAGCAAGTGCAGCAAAATGTGGTGTGTGGGGGGAGGGTCGATTTAGAGAACTGGGCCAAATTCATTGGGGCTTGAGCCCCGGATCTTTTGAGACCCTAGCAACGCCCCTGGGTTAGACACCTTCAGACATGGCGATACCTGTTTATTTATTTTTTGTTAATATATTGTCTTATGTCAAATTGGGAAAGGGGGTGATTTAAACTTGTAATATTTGAATGTTTTTTAAACACTTCACATCCGGCCATTTCCCCCTTCCTGACGGAGCCATTTTTTTGCAAATCTGACATGTGTCACTTTATGTGGTAATAACTTTAAAACGCTTTTGCTTATCCAGGCCATTCTGAGATTGTTTTCTCATCACATATTGTACTTCATGCCAGTGGTAAAATTAAGTAAAAAAAAATCATTTTTAATTATAAAAAAAAACTAAATTTACAAAAAAAATTGAGAAATTAACAAATTTCCAAATGTCAATTTCTCTACTTTTATAATAGTATTACCTCCAAAAATAGTTATTACTTTACATTCCCCATATGTTTACTTCATGTTTGGATCATTTTGTGAACGTCATTTTATTTTTTGGGGACGTTACAAGGCTTAGAAGTTTAGAAGCAAATCTTGAAATGTTTCAGAAAATTTCCAAAACCCACTTTTTAAGGACCAGTTCAGGTCTGAAGTCACTTTGTGAGGCTTACATAATAGAAACCACCCAAAAATGACCCCATTTTAGAAACTACACCCCTCAAGGTATTCAAAAGTGATTTTACAAACGTTGTTAACCCTTTAGGTGTTCCACAAGAATTCATGGAAAATGGAGATGAAATTTAAGAATTTCACTTTTTGGGCAGATTTTCCATTTTAATTATTATTTTCCGCTAACAAAGCAAGGGTTAACAGCCAAACAAAACTCAATATTTATTGCCCTGATTCTGTAGTTTACAGAAACACCCCATATGTGGTCGTAAGCTGCTGTATGGCTACACGGTAGGGCGCAGAAGGACAGGAATGCCATATGGTTTTTGGAAGGCAGATTTTGCTGGACTGGTTTTTTGACACCATGTCACATTTGAAGACCCCCTGATGTACCCCTCAAGTAGAAACTCTAAAAAAGTGACCCCATTTTGGAAACTACGGGATAAGGTGGCAGTTTTGTTGGTACCATTTTAGGGTACATATGATTTTTGGTTGCTCTATATTACACTTTTTGTGAGGCAAGGTAACAAAAATTGCTGTTTTGGCACCGTTTTTATTTTTGTTATTTACAATCTGAAAGGTTAGATGTAAATAAGTAGTCACCAAATATGACTACTTTTTTTGGTTGTTTGTTTCAGTTTTACATAATAAAGCATTTTTGAAACAAAAAAACAAAACAATTTAGTGTCTCCATATTCTGAGAGCCATATTTTTTTATTTTCTAGGCGATTGTCTTATGTAGTGTATAATTTTTGAGGAATGAGATGACGGTTTGATTGGTACTATTTTGGGGTGCATATGACTTTTTGATCGCTTGCTTTTACACTTTCTGGCCATTTTCGAAGGTGACAAAAAATGGCTTTAGGGGTTAGGTAATGTAATATTTTTATACAGCAGGTTCTTATGGACGTGGTGATACCTAATATGTATAATTTTTTATTTACTTACGTTTTAAACAATAACAGCATTTTCTAAACAAAAAAAATTATATTTTAGTTTAATTATATTTTTTGGGGGGGCAATTTTTTGTGGGATGAGGTGACTGTTAGATTGGTTCTATTTTGGGGGGCATACGCCTTTTTGATTGCTTGATGTTGCAATTTTAGTGATGTAAGGTGACAAAAAAGTGTTTTTTTACCACAGTTTATATTTTATTTCTTTGACGGTGTTCACCTGAGGGGTTAGGTAATGTGATATTTTTATAGAGCCGGTCATTATGGACGTGGCAATACCTAATATGTATACTTTATTTTATTTATTTAAGTTTTACATAATATAATTTTTGAAACATAAAAAAAATCATGTTTTAGTCTCTCCATATTCTGAGAGTCATAGTTTATTTTTAATTTTTGGGGTGATTGTCTTAGGTAGGATCTCATTTTTTGCGGGATAAGGTGACTGGTTTATCGGTACCATTTTGTGGAACATACGTCTTTTTGACCGCTTCGTGTTGCACTTTTTGTGATGTAAGGTGACAAAAATGGCTATTTTTTACACAGTTTTTATTTTTTATTTTTGATGGTGTTTATCGGACAGGGTGGATCATGTATTATATATATAGAGCCGGCCGTCACGGACGCGGCAATACCAAATATGTCTATTTTATTTATTTTTTCCTATTTTTTATATATATTTATTTATTACTTAATTGGGGAATTTTTTTTCACATGTGAAACTTTTTTTTATAAAACACTTTATTTTTTATTTTGTTTGTTTTTTATTTTACACTTTGTGTCCCCCATAAGGTCATACAAGACCTCTGGGGGACATTTGACTTCATTTTTATTTATTTTTTCACTACTGATTTCTCCTGTAACTGGGGCTGACATAGTAACCTCAGTTACAGGGGAAATACATAGAAACATAGAATGTGTCGGCAGATAAGAACCATTTGGCCCATCTAGTCTGCCCAATATACTGAATACTATGGATAGCCCCTGGCCCTATCTTATACACCAGAGAGGCTGTACAGCCTTAGTGCAGGGCTGATCGAGATCTGTGAAAGACCCGACAGCTCCTGCCCTCTCCCGGCCCCAGCAGTCACATGACCACCAGGCTTTCTGCTCTGTATACACACCTGGGAACTCTCACTGCCTTCTCTCTGGGTTGCCCTGCTGTCACTGACAGCGGGCAACCCGCCCTGCAGCTGTACGATTAGCGTGCAGCTGCAATCTCTGAATGGACATTCCAGAACGTCTATTCAGAGTTAAACATCCACCCATAGGACGTTTATATCCTATGGGTGGATGTGAAGTGGTAAATTTTTTTTCACTTTTTATTTAATAACTATTAGCCCGCTTAGGGGACTAGAACCTGGTATGTTTTTATCCCTTGTCTTATTCACCGTTATAGAGATCTATTAGGGTGAATAGGGTTTTTCACATTCTCCCTGCTGCGCTGTGTCTTGTGCACAGAGCAGCAGGGAGCTTACTATGGCAGGCCTGGAAGGCTTCAGCAACGTTCAGGCTGCCATGGTAACGAATCGGAGCCCTGCGATTCAACTAGGGGGACTTTTATCGGAAGGCAGAGGGAGCCGCATCCCTCTGCCTTACCTAACAGGTGCTGCAATTGGTGTTGATAAATGATGAGGTTCGGCGGTATTGTCATTCGCCGTCATTGCAGCTTGGTGCCTGCTGTATGATATAGCTGGCACCTGCCACATATGGAGTGGACTCACTGCAGCAGCCTGCTCCATACATTCCCTCAACCACTGTGACGTATAGGTACATCATGGTGGTTGAAGGGGTTAAAGATAGTAAATTTGCGACAGGTTTTTGACAAAAAATTCGCAATTGCACAGCGTTCAGTGTATAATGCTTAACATATTATAAGCCAGTAGAGTTAGGTTTGTTTTTCTAATTTTTTGGTTGTTAGCTGGTTCCTACTCATCAAAAAGAAGTACTGTTTCTTTTAATGCCGATGTGCCGTGCAGCAGTCTCTATACATGTGAATAGCTCCAGCCCTGTAACAGAAACACAGTACACTAACTGACCCTATCCTGTCTCTAATGATGAGACCTGTCTTTCTATCGAGTAATTCAATGTACAGTACCTAACTGTATCTTCCCAATCCTTAAAGGGGTTGTCCAGGTTCAGAGCTAAACCCGGACAGATCCCCTTGTTACCTCACTTAGCCCCTCTAACATGATTATCGGGCCCTCCAAGTGGTCATGCAACCCTCTGTCTTGTTCCAGGCACTGTTTTGTGCAATTCATCCGAATTGAATCGCTAAAACTTCAGCTTTGTCCAAAAGAAGAATTTTTCTTAAATTTGTGATGCATTTGATTTGTTTAGAACTGATTCACTTATCTCTATTGTTTATTTTATTTTTTTACACTGCAAGGGTATATTATATACAAGGAATACTCAACTGGTGGACCGCGGTCCAAATACGGACTGTTGAAACCAGCAGTCCAGACCCCTGCCATCCCTTCCATAGGAAGCAGCACTTTAGGCTGCTTCCTAATCTAACAGCGCGCCGGAAAGAGCTGGGGCACAAGCTCCTCTCCATGCAGGCGACGGATGGAAGGGGATGAGCGTGCTGAAAGAGGGAGGTTCCTCCACAAGCAGCTGTCTCTCTCAGCGCTTTCATCCGGCGCCTGCACGTGGAGGAAGATGTCTGTCTCAGCGGCTCAGTCCCTCCTCTCCTGCAGCAGCGGCACGTAAGGGAGCTTCAAGCTTCAAAGGACACATACCTGCTGCTGGAGAAGAGGCTGGACATCACCACTGCCACCAATGGAATAAAGTCCACATTTTGGGGGGAAGGGAGGGGACTGAGGGGTACAGACAAGCGAGAACTAGGGATGAGCGAACTCGAACTGTATAGTTCGGGTTCGTACCGAATTTTGGGGTGTCCGTGACACGGACCCGAACCCGGACATTTTCGTAAAAGTCCGGGTTCGGTGTTCGTCGCTTTCTTGGCGCTTTTTGACGCTTTCTTGGTGCTTTTTGAAAGGCTGCAAAGCAGCCAATCAACAAGCGTCATACTACTTGCCCCAAGAGGCCGTCACAGCCATGCCTACTATTGGCATGGCTGTGATTGGCCAGAGCACCATGTGACCAAGCCTCTATTTAAGCTGGAGTCACATAGCGCCGCCCGTCACTCTGCTCTGATTAGCGTAGGGAGAGGTTGCGGCTGCGACAGTAGGGCGAGATTAGGCAGATTAACTCCTCCAAAAGACTTGATTAATTGATCGATCGGCAGCTGTGGGTCATTGAGCTGCTGATACTCAATTGCTCACTGTTTTTAGGCTGCCCAGACCGTTTGTCCGTCACTTTTTTCTGGGGTGATCGGTGGCCATTTTGTGTCTTGTGGTGCGCCAGCACAAGCTGCGACCAAGTGCATTTAACCCTCAATGGTGTGGTTGTTTTTTGGCTAAAGCCTACATCAGGGTGAAGCTGTCACACCAAGTGCATTTAACCAGCAATAGTCTGTTTATTTTTTGGCCATATACTACATCAGGGGCAAGCTGTCACCAAGTGCATTTAACCCTCAATGGTGTGGTTGTTTTTTGGCTAAATCCTACATCAGGGTGAAGCTGTCACACCAAGTGCATTTAACCAGCAATAGTCTGTTTATTTTTTGGCCATATACTACATCAGGGGCAAGCTGCGCCCGTCACCAAGTGCATTTAACCCTCAGTAGTGTGGTTGGTCAAGCTGTCACACCAAGTGCATTTAATTTAGCAATTTCCTAATTTAGTGGTTTCTGCTGTATCAGGCCTACTTTAAATACATCCCTAAAAGGGTATATCAGAATCAAGGTGCTGATAGGGTCATTCTGAATAACTTCACACACACACTACTGTGCATTTCCCAGTCTAATTCTGTCAGTAAATCTATACCTGTCACCCAACGCCTAAATACTAGGCCTCAAATTTATATCCCGCTAAATCTGTCGTTACCGCTGTACTGTTGTGGCTGGGCAAGTTATTTAGTGTCCGTCAAAGCACATTTTTTGTTCTGGGTTGATATACAATTCCCAATTTAGCAATTTCCTAATTTAGTGGTTTCTGCTGTATCAGAGCTATTTGAAATCTATCCCTAAAAGGGTATATAATATTCAAGGTGCACATAGGGTCATTCAGAATAACTTCACACACACGCTACTGTGCATTTCCAAGTCTAATTCTGTCAGTAAATCTATACCTGTCACCCAGCGCCTAAATACTAGGCCTCAAATTTATATCCCGCAAAATCTGTCGTTACCGCTGTACTGTTCTGGCTGGGCAAGTTATTTAGTGTCCGTCAAAGCACATTTTTTGTTCTGGGTTGAAATACAATTCCCAATTTAGCAATTTCCTAATTTAGTGGTTTCTGCTGTATCAGAGCTATTTGAAATCTATCCCTAAAAGGGTATATAATATTCAAGGTGCACATAGGGTCATTCAGAATAACTTCACACACACGCTACTGTGCATTTCCAAGTCTAATTCTGTCAGTAAATCTATACCTGTCACCCAGCGCCTAAATACTAGGCCTCAAATTTAAATCCAGCTTAATCTGTCGTTACTGCTGTACTGTTCTGGCTGGGCAAGTTATTTAGTGTCCGTCAAAGCACATTTTGTGTTCTGGGTTGAAATACAATTCCCAATTTAGCAATTTCGTAATTTAGTGGCTTCTGCTGTATCAGAGCTATTTGAAATCTATCCCTAAAAGGGTATATAATATTCAAGGTGCACATAGGGTCATTCAGAATAACTTCACACACACGCTGCTGTGCATTTCCAAGTCTAATTCTGACAGTAAATCTATACCTGTCACCCAGCGCCTAAATACTAGGCCTCAAATTTATATCCCGCTAAATCTGTCGTTACTGCTGTACTGTTCTGGCTGGGCAAGTTATTTAGTGTCCGTCAAAGCACATTTTTTGTTCTGGGTTGAAATACAATTCCCAATTTAGCAATTTCCTAATTTAGTGGTTTCTGCTATATCAGAGCTATTTGAAATCTATCCCTAAAAGGGTATATAATATTCAAGGTGCACATAGGGTCATTCAGAATAACTTCACACACACTCTACTGTGCATTTCCCAGTCTAATTCTGTCAGTAAATCTATACCTGTCACCCAGCGCCTAAATACTAGGCCTCAAATTTATATTCAGCTGAATTTGAATACAATACATTGGGCCAAATAATATTTTTGTTGTTGTGGTGAACGATAACAATGAGGAAAACATCTAGTAAGGGACGCGGATGTGGACATGGTCGTGGTGGTGTTAGTGGACCCTCTGGTGCTGGGAGAGGACGTGGCCGTTCTGCCACATCCACACGTCCTAGTGTACCAACTACCTCAGGTCCCAGTAGCCGCCAGAATTTACAGCGATATATGGTGGGGCCCAATGCCGTTCTAAGGATGGTAAGGCCTGAGCAGGTACAGGCATTAGTCAATTGGGTGGCCGACAGTGGATCCAGCACGTTCACATTATCTCCCACCCAGTCTTCTGCAGAAAGCGCACAGATGGCGCCTGAAAACCAACCCCATCAGTCTGTCAGATCACCCCCATGCATACCAGGGAAACTGCCTCAGCCTCAAGTTATGCAGCAGTCTCTTATGCTGTTTGAAGACTCCGCTGGCAGGGTTTCCCAAGGGCATCCACCTAGCCCTTCCCCAGCGGTGAAAGACATAGAATGCACTGACGCACAACCACTTATGTTTCCTGATTATGAGGACATGGGAATACCACCTCAGCATGTCTCTGATGATGACGAAACACAGGTGCCAACTGCTGCGTCTTTCTGCAGTGTGCAGACTGAACAGGAGGTCAGGGATCAAGACTGGGTGGAAGACGATGCAGGGGACGATGAAGTCCTAGACCTCACATGGAATGAAGGTCGTGCCACTGACTTTCACAGTTTGGAGGAAGAGGCAGTGGTGAGACCGAGCCAACAGCGTAGCAAAAGAGGGAGCAGTGGGCAAAAGCAGAACACCCGCCGCCAAGAGACTCCGCCTGCTACTGACCGCCGCCATCTGGGACCGAGCACCCCAAAGGCAGCTTCAAGGAGTTCCCAGGCATGGCACTTCTTCAAACAATGTGCTGACGACAAGACCCGAGTGGTTTGCACGCTGTGCCATCAGAGCCTGAAGCGAGGCATTAATGTTCTGAACCTTAGCACAACCTGCATGACCAGGCACCTGCATGCAAAGCATGAACTGCAGTGGAGTAAACACCTTAAAACCAAGGAAGTCACTCAGGCTCCCCCTGCTACCTCTTCTGCTGCTGCCGCCTCGGCCTCTTCTGCTGCTGCTGCCTCGGCCTCTTCCTCCGCCTCTGGAGGAACGTTGGCACCTGCCGCCCAGCAAACAGGGGATGTACCACCAACACCACCACCACCTCCGTCACCAAGCATCTCAACCATGTCACACGGCAGCGTTCAGCTCTCCATCTCACAAACATTTGAGAGAAAGCGTAAATTCCCATCTAGCCACCCTCGATCCCTGGCCCTGAATGCCAGCATTTCTAAACTACTGGCCTATGAAATGCTGTCATTTAGGCTGGTGGACACAGACAGCTTCAAACAGCTCATGTCGCTTGCTGTCCCACAGTATGTTGTTCCCAGCCGGCACTACTTCTCCAAGAGAGCCGTGCCTTCCCTGCACAACCAAGTATCCGATAAAATCAAGTGTGCACTGCGTAACGCCATCTGTAGCAAGGTCCACCTAACCACAGATACGTGGACCAGTAAGCACGGCCAGGGACGCTATATCTCCCTAACTGCACACTGGGTAAATGTAGTGGCAGCTGGGCCCCAGGCGGAGAGCTGTTTGGCGCACGTCCTTCCGCCGCCAAGGATCGCAGGGCAACATTCTTTGCCTCCTCTTGCCACCTCCTCCTTCTCGGCTTCCTCTTCCTCTTCTTCCACCTGCTCATCCAGTCAGCCACACACCTTCACCACCAACTTCAGCACAGCCCGGGGTAAACGTCAGCAGGCCATTCTGAAACTCATATGTTTGGGGGACAGGCCCCACACCGCACAAGAGTTGTGGCGGGGTATAGATCAACAGACCGACGAGTGGTTGCTGCCGGTGAGCCTCCAGCCCGGCCTGGTGGTGTGTGATAATGCGGCGAAATCTCGTTGCAGCTCTGGGACTAGCTGGTTTGACGCACATCCCTTGCTTGGCGCATGTGCTGAATTTGGTGGTGCAGAAGTTCATTCACAACTACCCCGACATGTCAGAGCTGCTGCATAAAGTACGGGCCGTCTGTTCGCGCTTCCGGCGTTCACATCCTGCTGCTGCTCGCCTGTCTGCGCTACAGCGTAACTTCGGCCTTCCCGCTCACCGCCTCATATGCGACGTGCCCACCAGGTGGAACTCCATCTTGCACATGCTGGACAGACTGTGCGAGCAGCAGCAGGCCATAGTGGAGTTTCAGCTGCAGCACGCACGGGTCAGTCGCACTACAGAACAGCACCACTTCACCACCAATGACTGGGCCTCCATGCGAGACCTGTGTGCCCTGTTGCGCTGTTTCGAGTACTCCACCAACATGGCCAGTGGCGATGACACCGTTATCAGCGTTACAATACCACTTCTATGTCTCCTTGAGAAAACACTTAGGGCGATGATGGAAGAGGAGGTGGCCCAGGAGGAGGAGGAGGAGGAGGAGGAAGAGGGGTCATTTTTAGCACTTTCAGGCCAGTCTCTTCGAAGTGACTCAGAGGGAGGTTTTTGGCAACAGCAGAGGCCAGGTACAAATGTGGCCAGCCAGGGCCCACTACTGGAGGACAAGGAGGACGAGGATGAGGAGGAGGTGGAGGAGGATGAGGATGAAGCATGGTCACAGCGGGGTGGCACCCAACGCAGCTCGGGCCCATCACTGGTGCGTGGCTGGGGTGAAAGGCAGGACGATGACGATACGCCTCCCACAGAGGACAGCTTGTCCTTACCCCTGGGCAGCCTGGCACACATGAGCGACTACATGCTGCAGTGCCTGCGCAACGACAGCAGAGTTGCCCACATTTTAACGTGTGCGGACTACTGGGTTGCCACCCTGCTGGATCCACGGTACAAAGACAATATGCCCACCTTACTTCCTGCACTGGAGCGTGATAGGAAGATGCGCGAGTACAAGCGCACGTTGGTAGACGCGCTACTGAGAGCATTCCCAAATGTCACAGGGGAACAAGTGGAAGGCCAAGGCAGAGGAGGAGCAAGAGGTCGCCAAGGCAGCTGTGTCACGGCCAGCTCCTCTGAGGGCAGGGTTAGCATGGCAGAGATGTGGAAAAGTTTTGTCAACACGCCACAGCTAACTGCACCACCACCTGATACGCAACGTGTTAGCAGGAGGCAACATTTCACTAACATGGTGGAACAGTACGTGTGCACACCCCTCCACGTACTGACTGATGGTTCGGCCCCATTCAACTTCTGGGTCTCTAAATTGTCCACGTGGCCAGAGCTAGCCTTTTATGCCTTGGAGGTGCTGGCCTGCCCGGCGGCCAGCGTTTTGTCTGAACGTGTATTCAGCACGACAGGGGGCGTCATTACAGACAAACGCAGCCGCCTGTCTAAAGCCAATGTGGACAAGCTGACGTTCATAAAAATGAACCAGGCATGGATCCCACAGGACCTGTCCGTCCCTTGTCCAGATTAGACATTAACTACCTCCCCTTAACCATATATTATTGTACTCCAGGGCACTTCCTCATTCAATCCTATTTTTATTTTCATTTTACCATTATATTGCGAGGCTACCCAAAGTTGAATGAACCTCTCCTCTGTCTGGGTGCCGGGGCCTAAATATATGCCAATGGACTGTTCCAATGTTGGGTGATGTGAAGCCTGATTCTCTGCTATGACATGCAGACTGATTCTCTGCTGACATGAAGCCAGATCCTCTGTTACGGGATCTCTCTCCTCTGCCTGGGTGCTGGGCCTAAATATCTGACAATGGACTGTTGCATTGGTGGCTGACGTGAAGCCTGATTCTCTGCTATGATATGAAGACTGATTCTCTGCTGACATGAAGCCAGATTGTCTGTTACGGGACCTCTCTCCTCTGCCTGGGTGCTGGGCCTAAATTTATGAAAATGGACTGTTACAGTGGTGGGTGACGTGAAGCCTGATTCTCTGCTATGATATGAAGACTGATTCTCTGCTGACATAAAGCCAGATTGTCTGTTACGGGACCTCTCTCCTCTGCCTGGGTGCTGGGCCTAAATATCTGACAATGGACTGTTGCAGTGGTGGCTGACGTGAAGCCTGATTCTCTGCTATGATATGAAAACTGATTCTCTGCTGACATGAAGCCAGATTGTCTGTTACGGGACCTCTCTCCTCTGCCTGGGTGCTGGGCCTAAATTTATGAAAATGGACTGTTACAGTGGTGGGTGACGTGAAGCCTAATTCTCTGCTATGATATGAAGACTGATTCTCTGCTGACATGAAGCCAGATACTCTGTTATGGGACCTCTCTCCTCTGCCTGGGTGCTGGGCCTAAATTTATGAAAATGGACTGTTATAGTGGTGGGTGACGTGAAGCCTGATTCTCTGCTATGATATGAAGACTGATTCTCTGCTGACATGAAGCCAGATTGTCTGTTACGGGACCTCTCTCCTCTGCCTGGGTGCTGGGCCTAAATATCTGACAATGGACTGTTGCACTGGTGGCTGACGTGAAGCCTGATTCTCTGCTATGATATGAAGACTGATTCTCTGCTGACATGAAGCCAGATTGTCTGTTACGGGACCTCTCTCCTCTGCCTGGGTGCTGGGCCTAAATATATACCAATGGACTGTTGCACTGGTGGCTGACGTGAAGCCTGATTCTCTGCTATGACATGCAGACTAATTCTCTGCTGACATGAAGACAGATTCTCTGTTACGGGACCTCTCTCCTCTGCCTGGGTGCTGGGCCTAAATTTATGAAAATGGACTGTTACAGTGGTGGGTGACGTGAAGCCTGATTCTCTGCTATGATATGAAGACTGATTCTCTGCTGACATGAAGCCAGATTGTCTGTTACGGGACCTCTCTCCTCTGCCTGGGTGCTGGGCCTAAATATCTGACAATGGACTGTTGTATTGGTGGCTGACTTGAAGCCTGATTCTCTGCTATGATATGAAGACTGATTCTCTGCTGACATGAAGCCAGATTGTCTGTTACGGGACCTCTCTCCTCTGCCTGGGTGCTGGGCCTAAATTTATGAAAATGGACTGTTACAGTGGTGGGTGACGTGAAGCCTGATTCTCTGCTATGACATGAAGACTGATTCTCTGGTGACATGAAGCCAGATTCTGTGTTACGGAATCTCTCTCCTCTGCCTGGGTGCTTGGCCTAAATTTAGGAAAATGGACTGTTGCAGTGGTGGCTGACGTGAAGCCTGATTCTCTGCTATGACATGCAGACTGATTCTCTGCTGACATGAAGACAGATTCTCTGTTACGGGACCTCTCTCCTCTGCCTGGGTGCCGGGGCCTAAATATCTGAGAATGGACTGTTCCAGTGGTGGGTGACGGGAAGCCAGATTCTCTGCTATGGGACCTCTCTCCAATTGATTTTGGTTAATTTTTATTTATTTAATTTTTATTTTAATTCATTTCCCTATCCACATTTGTTTGCAGGGGATTTACCTACATGTTGCTGCCTTTTGCAGCCCTCTAGCCCTTTCCTGGGCTGTTTTACAGCCTTTTTAGTGCCGAAAAGTTCGGGTCCCCATTGACTTCAATGGGGTTCGGGACGAAGTTCGGATCGGGTTCGGAAGTTTGGCCGAACTTCTCGAACCCGAACATCCAGGTGTTTGCTCAACTCTAGCGAGAACACATCACTGACTGCAGAAAAGGACTCCAGTGTCAGTGGACTGTTCCCATGTTGCCTGTGCCTCTCTCTGTAATGGTTAAATAAAGATAAGGCTCCATTCACACCATGGTATTTTTGTTCCACATCCAATCCCCATTATTGGTGGATTGGCTGGGAACCCCTTCATTTCAGTGGGGCCGCAAAAGTTGTAGAGAGTACACTGTGTACTGTCTGCATCTTTGTGGCCGCATTGAAATGAAGGGGTCCACATCCAATCCACCAATGATGGAGGTTGGATGTGGAACAAAAATACATACCGTATATACTCAAGTATAAGCCGACCCGAATATAAGCCGAGGCCCCTAATTTTACCCCCAAAAAATGGGAAAAATGATTGACTCGAGTATAAGACTAGGGTGGGAAATGCAGCAGCTACTGGTAAATTTCAAAAATAAAAATAGATACCGTACCAATAAAATTACATTAATTGAGGCATCAGTAGTTTAAAGGTTTTTGAAGATTTATTTCAAAGAAAAACAATATGGTATCAACAATAACTTTAACAGTACAAAAACCAACTAAAGCGAATATTCGATTTTTGGGAAAATACCAGTTCATGCGATTTTTTTGCGAATTTTCGCAATCAAGACCTAGACTCGAGTATAAGACGAGGGGGCTTTTTTAGCACAAAAACATGTGCCAAAAAACTCGTCTTATACTCGAGTATATACGGTATGTCTGTTCTGTGGCTAGGGTTGCCACCCGGCCAGTATTTCACCGACAAGGCCGATATTTTAGTGGCCCTGCCAGTGCAGGTAATTTAATTATACCTGCAATTTTTCTGTATGGACTGTTACTAATGAGCGCTTCCATTGCAGAGCACTCATTAGTACAGCCACTTGTGTTAATAAAAAAAAAAAAATTAAAATAAAGAACTTACCTCCTCCATTTGCTCGCGTAGTATGGAACGCGCCGACTGGAAGCTCAGGACAGGAGCTCCGAGACGTCATCACACTGGAGCGCAGGTCCCGTCCTCAGCTTCCAGTCAACAGAGAGTGTTCACCGCAGCGTCAAATGGAGAAGGTACGTTTTTGTTGTTGCAAAAGCAGAGATGGGGGCATTATTCTTACCGGGGGCACTAATGGGGGCATTATTCTTATTGGGGGCACTAATGGGGGCATTATTCTTACTGGGGGGCACTAATGGGGGCATTATTCTTACTGGGGGCACTAATCAGGGCGTTATTCTTATTGGGTGCACTAATGGGGTCATTATTCTTACTGAGGGCACTAAATGGGGCATTATTCTTGCTGGGGGCACTAATGGGGGCATTATTCTTACCAGGGGCACTAATGGAGGCATTATTCTTACCAGGGGCACTAATGGGGCATTATTCTTACCGGGGGCACTAATGGGGGCGTTATTCTTACTGGGGGCACTAATTGGGGCATTATTCTAATTGGAGGCACTAATGGGGCATTATTCTTACTGGGGGCACTAATGGGGGCGTTCATCATTACTGTTGGCATTCAGCTCGGACCTTCACCTGACTGCAGACCCAGGTATGTGGACCTTTAATAAAACTAGTTTTGTACCCCTGTTATATACCATTCACTATAGATTTCAAGAGGATTTAGGCAGTGTGTGAACGCAGTACAACTAACAAGCGTGCAGAACTCTAACGCTTTGACATTAGACCATATCCCGGGGGTTCACATTCACAAGGGATTTTTATATTTGTTGGAAATTCTCTCGAAGGCAGAAAAATGAAGAAATTGCATCTGCATTGACATTTCAGGCTGCGAACATTGCGTCTGGGGCGGCTCCTTGTTTTCAATCTCTTGGTACTCACCTGGATCAGCTTGCAGAGAATCCAAAACTCCTTGTAGCGGTGGCATCTGTCCTGGTAACCTAACAATGGCAGTCTTCACCCTGCCCGGGCACACAATGGGCTTCTCTACTGCACTGTGTGTACAGGGCATGTCTGCAGGGATCTGAACAAACACAATTGTTCAAATATTTACCTGCAAACATAAATAGAAAACGTCTCGGTCCAGAAGACGGCATGTCCTCACCTAAGACGTATTATACAACTGCAAACCGTGCTGTCTGACGAGGAACTACCAGTCCAGTACCTCGTAAATCAATGGCACGACACAATAGTCTGCTTCTCAGCGCTAGTTTTATTCTCATGTATTCAGAGGCATAACTATAATTCCTAGGGCCCCATAGAAAAATCTGATGGGGCCCCCACCACCTAGTGTAAAGAAATCAAAACAGCAGCAGAAGTAGCAATAACTAAAGATACAGTATGTATCATAACATCATATATCAGAAAATGCGCATTAAAGCAAAGCCACCACACGGTTATAACCCTAACTAAAAGTACAATGTTCTTGCATCTGATTCCACCACCCCACTCCCCCACCTCTGGGCCCCATAGCAAGTGCTATGGCTATAGTTACGACTAGGGATGAGCGGACCCGTGGATGTTCTGGTTCGCCAGGTTCGGCCGAACTTCAGGTCAAAGTTCGGGTTCGTGACCCGAACTTGACCCTGAGCCCGAACCCCATTGAAGTTAATGGGGACCCAAATTTTGGTGCACTAAAATGGCTGTAAAATAGTCATAGTAAGGGCTAGAGGGCTGCAAAAGGAAGCACAATGGGGGTAAGAGCAGGACAATTGCCCTGGAAACAAATGCGGATGGGGAAATGACTTAAGATAACATAGAATATAAAAAAAATAAAATTAGAATCTTGAACTAGGAGGCAGAGGTCAAATTGAGGAGGTGGTTGACGTGGCGATGTAGGTGGAAGCCGAGGTGTAGGAGGATGAGATAGCCAAGACTGTTTTTTTTTTTTATTATTTATAAATGTATTTTTTTATAAATTTGGGAAGGCCCAAAAACATTGGGAAATGGAAAAGAGAATGCAAAAAGAAAGTGCGCTGGAGTATGACAATAGCTGGGTAAGGACGGTATTAATGTCTATTCTGCACAAGGTACGGACAGGTCCTGAGGGATCCATGCCTGGTTCATTTTAATAAACGTGAGCTTGTCCACATTGTCTGTGATCACCCCCCCTGCTGTGCTAAACACACGTTCGGGCAATACACTGGCCGCAGGGCAGGTCAGCACCTCCAAGGCGTAAAGGGCAAGCTCAGGCCATGTGTCAAATTTGGAGACCCAGAAGTGGAATGGGGCAGACCCATCATTCAGTACGTGTAGGCGTGTGCACACATACTGCTCCACCATATTGCTGAAATGCTGCCTCCTGCTAAGACGTTCCATATCAGCTGGTGGTGCTGGTTGTTGTGGCGTGCTGTCAAAGCTTTTCCACATTTCGGCCATGCTAACCCTGCCTTCTGAGGTGCTGGCGGTGCCCCAGCTGCGTTGGCGACTTCTTACTTCTCCTCTGCCTTCGCCTTGTGCTTCCACTGTGCCCCCGCTGTCAGGGGGAATGCCATCAGCAGCGCGTCTACCAACGTGCCCTTGTACTCGCGCATCTTCCGATCACGCTCCAGTGATGGAATTAAAGACGACACGTTGTCCTTGTAGCGGGGATCCAGCAGCGTGGCCACCCAGTAATCAGCACTGGTTAGAATGTGGGCAACTCGGCGGTCATTGCGCAGGCACTGCAGCATGTAGTCGCACGTGTGCCAGGCAGTCCAGAGACAACGACAAGCTGTCCTCTGTGGGAGGTGTATCATCTGTGTCCTCTGTATCCCCCCAGCCATGCTCCAGTGATGCCCATGAGCTGCTTTGGGTGCCACCCTGCTCTAAACACAGTTCCTCCTCATCATCATCCTCCTCAACCTCCAGAACTGTGTCCTGGCTGGACAGTTGTGTACCTGGCCTCTGTTGGTGCAGGAACTCACCCTCCGAGCCACTTGTGAATGACTTGCCTGATAAACGTGGAAATGATCCCTCTACCTCCTCCTCCTCCTCCTGTGCCACATCCTCTTCCAACATCGCCCGAAGCGTTTTTTTCTTTGACTCAAGTGGGATAGTAACGCTGAGGACGGCGTCATCGGCACTGGCCATGTTGGTGGAGTACTTGAAACAGCGCAACACTGCACACACGTCCCACATGGGGGCCCACTCGTTAGTGAAGTGGTGCTGTTCCGCAGAGCGACTCACCCGTGCGTGCTGCAGCTGAAACTCCACTATGGCCTGCTGCTGCTCGCACAGTCTGTCCAGCATGTGCAAGATGAAGTTCCAACTTGTGGGCACGTCGCATATGAGGCGGTGAGTGGGAAGGCCGAAGTTACGCTGTAGCGCAGACAGTCGAGCACCACCAGGGTGGAAACGCCAAAAGCGCGAACAGACGGCCCGCACTTTCTGCAGCAGCTCTGACATATCAGGGTAATTTTTCAGGAACCTTTGCACCACCAAATTCAGCACATGCGCCAGGCAAGGGATGTGCATCAAACCGGCTAGGCCCAGAGCTTCTACAAGATTTTGCCCGTTAACGCACACCACCAGGCCCGGCTTGAGGCTCAGTGGCACCAACCACTCATCGGTCTGTTGTTCCATGCCCGTCCACAGCTCCTGCGTGGTGTGGGTTTTTCCCCCCAAACAGATGAGTTTCAAAACTGCCTGCTGTCGTTCCCCCTGGCTGTGCTGAAGTTGGTGGTGCAGGTGTTACGCTGACCGGATGAGGAGGCGGTAGAGGAGGAAGCAGAGTAGGAGGCAACAAGAAATGCCCTGCAATCCTTGGTGGTGAAAGGACATGCGCCAAACTGCTATCCGCCTCAGGCCCAGCCTCCACTGCATTTACCCAGTGTGCAGTTAGGGAGATATAACGTCCCATGCTTACTCGTCCACGTTGCGCAGTGCACACCTGATTTTTGTCCGCCACTTGGTTTTACAGGGCAGGGATGGCTCGCCTGGAAAAGTAGTGGTGGCTGGGAACCACGTACTGTGGGACAGCCACCACCATAAGGTTTTTAAAAGTCTCTGTCTCCACGGAATGACAGCATTTCAAAGGCCAGTAATTTTGAAATGCTGGCATTCATGGCCAGGGATCGCGGGTGGGTAGGGGGGTACTTCCTCTTTCTCTCCAGTGTTTGGGAGATAGACAGCTGAACGCTTCCATGGGACAGTGTGGAGATGCTTGGTGACAGTGGTGGAGGTGGTGGTGTTGCTGCCACATCTTCTGCTTGCGGGGTGGCAGGTGCCACTGTCACTCCAGAGGGGAAGCAAGAGGCCGAGACTGCAGCAGAAGAGGGACCAGGAGGAGCCTGAGATCTTTCGTGGTTTTTGAGGTGTCTACTCCACTGCAGCTCGTGCTTTGCACTTAGATGCCTGGTCATGCAGGTTGTGCTCAGGTTGAGAACGTTTATGCCTCGCTTCAGGCTCCGATTGCACAGCGTGCAAACCACTCGGGTCTTGTCGTCAGCACATTGTCTGAAGAACTGCCACGCTAGGGAACACCTTGGAGCTGGCTTTGGTTTGCTCAGTCCCTGGGTGCGGTGGGCAGTAGCAGGCGTACTGGCTAGGGGATGGCCAATCTGCTTTTGCACACTGCTCCCTCTGCTGTGCGGCTGGCACTGTGTGACCACCACCTCTTCCACCGAACTGCACATGTCACTGGGTCGTGACTCTTGAACCGCATGCTGTTGCCTGCGGTTTGTATTTAGGTGTTCAACCACAGGTGAGGGCCGCTAGTGTGCTGCCTCACTTGTGGTTGCCGCGGGCAACAAGTTAGTTTGTATTGTTGCAGTAGAGCAGCCTGAGCTGTTGCTAGGCAGCTTGCTGCAATCTGCATGCGGTTGCACTTGGCAACTTGTGTGATAGGTGTGCACTTTCCATGTTTGGTGTGCACAGGGTTTATTTGTGTGTATTCCCCTTTAAGTTGCTGTCTTCCCTTCCCTGGTGTTGGAAGGGTTAATTCCCTTCTGTGTGTGTGAACACTGGGTGTGTCTCTTTGTGGGTGTGACTACTTGGGCCTATAAAGCCTCTGTGTATAGTGCAGTTCAGAGGGGTGCTTCAGTCATGCTTTGCTGGAGACACTCTCCTGGTATTTCAATCTGCCAGTGGGGGCCACCCTTGTGGTCATAAACAAATTGTTATTCTTAAGTTTATGTGATGTCTACTTGATGTTTTCCTTGTTATGTTATGCACCTATGGATCTGGGTTCCTGTGTGTTTGTGTGTGTGCTGTGTCCATTGGTGTTTGGGTGTGGACACTAGCTTGTATTGCACGGGATCCAGTCTGTGTGTCTGTGGCAGGTAGGTGTGGAAGTGCTTTTCACCCTCCTGCCATATCCATAGGCTGTTTATGTTCTCTTCCCTTTGCAGCTTGGCTAGTGAGACTCCTGTTCCTCTGTTCCTAGGAAGAACAGGTCGTCTTACCCTGCTCCTTGTTCCAGGGCAATCCTGAGGGCTAGCAGGGACCCCAAGGCATACGGTGTATGAGCCCTCCCACCTTCAGGGTTGGCTCATATGGTTAGGAGTCAGGGTCAGTTTAGGGACGCGATAGGAGGTGACCTGCTCCCTAATACTGTCGTCCTGGCCAAGCAGCGCTTAACATCTCCTGGCATCGCACGGCTGAGGGTTTTCCCCATCCTCAGCCGTGACAGTCACTCGCATGATGTTGTTTTCATGTAGGGTCTAGGACCTCATCATCCTCCACATCATCTTCCACCCACTCTTCACCTCTGCCCTCCTTGTCGGTCTGCACACTGCAGAAAGCCACAGCAGTTGGCACCTGTGTTTCGTCATCATCCGAGACGTGCTGCGGTGGTCCTCCCATGTACTCATCCTAAAACATAAGTGGTTGAGCATCAGTGCACTCAATCTCTTCCACTTCTGGAGCAGGGCTCTGTGGACGGCCCTCGGAAACCCTTCCAGCAGAGTCATCAAAAAGCATAAGAGACTGCTGCATGACTTGGGGCTCAGACTGCTTGGCTGATTAGCAAGGGGGTGAGGTGAAAGACAAATGCCCATGGGCTGCAGGTGCCAACTCTGCAATTTCAGCAGGGGACCAGGTGGGAGACAATGTAAAGGAACTGGAGGCACTGTCAGCCACCCAATCTACTACCGCCTCTACTTGTTCTGGCCTCACCATTCGTACACCGGTATACGGGCCTACAAAATGACGCTGAACGTTCTGTCGCCTACTCGCACCTGAGGAAGGTGTTTAATTTGGGCGTGTAGCTGGCACAGATCGACCACGTCCTCTCCCTGCAACTAGAGCTTCACCAGCAGCACCACGACCAGGGCCACGTCCCTTATTTGATGCTCTCCTCATTCTTTGAGGTCACCCACCGAACTAACCGATGGATTAACTATATTAATTTCCCTGTCACGGATGCAGTGCAGGTGTACCTCACACCAAAAATGGGTATATGTCACCCACTGAACTAACGGACTAATTAACTATATTAATTTCCCTGTCATGGATGCAGTGGAGGTGTACCTCACACCAAAAATGGGCATATGTTACTCACCGAACTAGCAGACAGATTAACTATTATATTTTTGTGTCAGGGGTACAAGGATGGTGCATTGCACCCACAAAAAAATCACTATAGGTCACCCACAGAAAAAAATAGCCATATGAAATTCCTAACACTGTCCCTCACTTCAGCTGCCTGCTTCCTGTCCCTGCACTACTCAGAGCTGATGGACGGTGCTACACGTGATCCAGCTTATATAGAGGCTGGGTCACATGATGCACCGGCCAAGCACAGCCATGCCATTACTAGGCATGGCTGTGATGGCTTCTAAGTGCCCACAGCTTAAAAACTTGTTGATTGGCTGCCCTGCAGCCTTTCAAAAGCTTTATTAAATGCCCAAACACCGAACTTGAACCCAAACTTTTGCTGCAAAGTTTGGGTCCGGGCACCCGAACTCTCAAAATTCGGTACGGACCCAAACTTTGCAGTTCGGGTTCGCTCAACACTAGTTACGACCATGCATGTATGAAGTTTCCATATTTATTGTACTCCACGTTAGTATAGCATAAGAATGTATTACTATAATAACAGTAAAAATAAACCCAATGTGGTGCCTGACTGAAACCTGGAATAGCACATTGAATATATACATCTCCAAACTTGGGGGCGCTATATATCTATATGTAGTAATCTTCTGAGCTCCTTCTACTGGTTGCAGTATATCTCTGTATGTAGTAATGTCCTGAGCTCCCTCTAGTGGTGATTGTATATATCTGTATTCAGTAATCTCCTTATCTCCCTCTAGTGGTGGCTGTATATATCTGTATGCAGTAATCTTCTGAGCTCCCTCTAGTGGTGGCCTTATATATCTGTATGCAGTAATCTGAGCTCCCTCTAGTGTTGGCTGTATATATCTGTATGTAGTAATCTCCTCATCTCCCTCTAGTGGTGGCTGTATATATCTGTATGCAGTAATCTGAGCTCCCTCTAGTGGTAGCTATATATATATCTGTATGCAGTAATCTCCTGATCTCCCTCTAGTGATGGCTATATACTGTATATACAGTACAGACCAAAAGTTTGGACACACCTTCTCATTCAAAGAGTTTTTTTTTATTTTCATGACTATGAAAATTGTAGATTCACACTGAAGGCATCAAAACTATGAATTAACACATGTGGAATTATATACATAACAAAAAAGTGTGAAACAACTGAAAATATGTCATATTCTAGGTTATTCAAAGTAGCCACCTTTTGCTTTGATTACTGCTTTGCACACTCTTGGAAAATAAAGAAAACTCTTTGAATGAGAAGGTGTGTCCAAACTTTTGGTCTGTACTGTATGTATGTAGTGATCTCCTGAGTTTCATCCAGTGGTGGCTGTATATATCTTTATGCAGTAATCTCCCCCGCTCCCTTTAGTGGTGGCTGTATATATCTTTATGCAGTAATCTCCAGAGCTCCCTTTAGTGGTTGCTGTATATATCTGTGTGCAGTAATCTCCTGAGCTCCCTCTAGTGGTGGCTGTATATCTCTGTATGTAGTAATCTCCTGAGCTCCCCCTAGTGTTGGCTGTATATGTCTTTATGTAGTCATCCTCTGAGCTCCCTCTAGTGGTGGCTGTATATATCTGTAAGCAGTAATCTCCTGAGTTTCCTCTAGTGGTGGCTGTATATATCTGTATGCAGTAACAGTGGTGTGCCTGGGGAAGGGGGCGGTCCGCCCCGGCTATCAGGCTGTCAGCTATACAGGGGGGTGCTGCCTGAGCAGCAGCGCCTGGCCTAATGTCTCTGCAAGGAAGGAGAGCTGTGATTCTCTTAGGAGAAAGGACTTTTGATGACGCCATCACCATGTGACCAGTAACATATCGATATTACTGGTCACATGGCTATGAGGTAATCAAAGGTCCTTTCTCTCTATCAGGAGTGTTGTAGGAGAAGTTTTCGAGCTTTTTTTGTGAAGATTACATCAGGAAAAGTTGACAGGAGCTGTTATGCTATTATACTGTAAGCTACTGTATAGTGTGGGGTTCTGTATAGTGTGGGGTGCTTTACTGCTGTACTGTATACTGTGGGGTGCTGTATATTGTGGAGTGATATACTGCTCTACTGTATACTGTGAGGTACTGTATACTGTGGAGTACTGTATACTGTGGGGTGCTGTATACTGTGGGGTGCTGTATACTGTGGGGTACTGTATGCTGTGGGATGCTATACTGCTCTACTGTATACTAGGGGGTGCTATACTGTATGCTATAGGTTGCTATACTGCATACTGTGGGGTGTTATACTATGTATTGCATGTTGTGGGGTACTATATACTGTGGGGTGCTATACTATGTATTGCATTCTGTGGGGTACTATATACTGTGGGGCGTTGTATACTGTGGGGTGCTGTATACTATGGGGTGCTATACTATATAATGCATACTGTGGGGTGCTCTATACTATAGGGTGTTATACTGCATACGGTGGGGTGCTGTATACTGTGTATTGAATACTATGGGGTACTGTATACTGGGCGGTGTTATATACTGAGGGGTATTACACTGTATACTGCAGAGTGTTGTACGCTATACACTATGAGGGGCTGGGGCGTTATACAATAGACGTCAATTCAACAAATCTGACCTAGATAAATAAAGCGTATTAGGTTATCCTAAATAAAAAACTGCCCCCACTACGGCTGATAGCCCCCAATTTACATTTATCCTATAATCTGTAATAATAATTCCACTCTATTTCATTAAAAGTCCTCTGACCACTAAACACCGGCGAGCTATCGTATTTGTGTTCACTCCTGCACCAGGGATGTGGTTCTGTCCCCACTCATCCCTCTATTGTTTCCTTTTTATTTATTAATCACATTGATTATATGGTTTAGGGTCAGCACTGACGATAGCCTTCCTCTAGAATCGCTTCATACGTTGTCCCAAAAATGTTTGCCAGATTCCTGGCATCCTCAGGGGTAATGGGCAACGACACTATATACATGGCATAGTTTTCTTTAATATTTGCCAGAAAAAAAATTACCATGGGGGACAACGCGAAAGAGGGGATGGTCGGGGCAAATGGACAGAGGAGGCCCAAGATGGGTAAACAGCCCCCGACCTATGATATACTTAATCCGCCCCTGGTGCGCTCTCTAAGCCAGGGAGCGCGATCACGCCTAGCTCACTTGTATGCTCGCCGCCGGCCGCCGCTCACCTTCCAGGTGGGAAAACCTCCCATCTTCCTTGCAGCCGCTTCCTCCAGTGCTCCTGAGCAATAAAACGGCTGAGCTGTGCGGCCTGTGCCTTCTAGTGAAGTGACCACCTCACCAGTGTTGTGTGTGTCTGCAGATACACTTCCGCCGAGCTGAGCACTGTGGTGTGTGGCAGTTAGGAGTGGTGCAGACAGTCGCAGTGGCACTGTGGTGTTGTCCTTGCCAGATCTCTGAGAAGTTCTGACAGACGTTCTTCAGTACCTCCTGCATGATGTTCTTTTGTTTTGGTTTCGCTTTGACATCTCTTCTCCCTCTCCCAGCTGTCATCTATTAGCAGTGATTGCCTCTCTTTATATCCCCTCCCATACTGCCTCACTTTGCAGTTTATACTACTTCCTGGATTGTGCTCACTGCTAGAAGTTTGCTACTGCTGGTTTCTCGGATAAGTCTATCCCTTTATTTCTGTTTTCCTGTTGGCTTGATTCTAGGTGACCCTGACTCCCTCCGTATTAAGTGCAGGGAGCCGGTGGTCGTGTCCCCTCACTATTATAGGGTTTTCAGGTGTCACTCAGTCTAGGTACGTGGACATGCAACTTTCTATCACAGAGATCTTTGCATGGGCTGAGCAGTCAGGGAGAGCTATAGGGCTTTAATAGGGCTCACCCTTTTGTTCCTTAGTTTGGGATCAAGTCAGTTGGATCTTTATTTGTTACTTCTTGTTTTCTGCAACGTCATCCGTGACAGGTGTGTGGCAGTTAGGAGTGGTGCAGACAGTTACCGTGGCACTGTGGTGTGTGGCAGTTAGGAGTGGTGCAGTCACCATGGCACTGTGGTGTGTGGCAGTAAGGAATGGTGCAGACAGCTACCGTGGCACTGTGGTGTGTGGCAGTTAGGAGTGGTACAGACAGTCACAGTGGCACTGTGGTGTGTGGCAGTTAGGAGTGGTGCAGTCACCGTGTCACTGTGGTGTGTGGCAGTTAGGAGTGGTACAGACAGTCACAGTGGCACTGTGGTGTGTGGCAGTTAGGAGTGGTGCAGTCACCGTGGCACTGTGGTGTGTGGCAGTTAGGAATGGTGCAGACAGTCACAGTGGCACTGTGGTGTGTGGCAGTAAGCTTACATTGTATTTTCATGGTGACAGATTCCCTTTAAATTTTCATTTACCAGCAATTTTTTGTTTACTAGCAATATTTTTATTTATTTTTTCAAACAAAATAAATATTTCAGTATATTTAAATGTAAAAATAAAGTTTCTTATGGTTTCAGCGGGGGGAAGGAAGGTGCCAGAGAAAGTACCCGCCCAAGGTGTCAAATACCCTAGGCACGTTACTGTGCAATAAGCTCCTGAGCTCCCTCTAGTGGTGTCTCCTGAGCTCCCACTAATGGTGGCTGTATATATCTGTATGCAGTAATCTCCTGAGCAACCTCTAGTGGTGGCTGTATATATCTGTATGCAGAATTCTCCTGAGTTTCCTCTAGTGGTGGCTGTATATATCTGTATGCAGTAATGTTCTCAGCTCCCTCTAGTGGTGGCTGCATATATCTCTATGCAGTAATCTCCTGAGCTCCCCCTAATGGTGGCTTTATATATCTGTATGCAGTAATCTCCTGAGCTCCCTGTATTGGTGATTGTATATATCTGTGTGCAGTAATCTCCTGAGCTCCCTCTAGTGGTGGCTGTATATATCTGTATGCAGTAATCTCCTGAGCTCCCTCTAGTGGTGGCTGTATATATCTGTATGTAGTAATCTTCTGAGCTCACTCTAGTGGTGGCTGTATATATCTGTATGCAGTAATCTCCTGAGCTCCCTCTAGTGGTGGCTGTATATATCTGTATGCAGTAATCTCCTGAGCTCCCTCTAGTGGTGGCTTTATTTGCAGTACGTTTGAGTAAAACTTGTAGTCCTCATGCAAAATCTGCAACAGAGTCCCCACCTATCACATGCTATCTATAATACTTGTAAGTTAGAGGGTCATTTAACCCCCCCCCCCCCCCCATTACAGGAGCCCCGGTGCAACTGCTGCCTCTGCATAGCCTATAGATTTCTGCAATATAAAATCAGTATACCTATAAGAAAAGATCAAATTTCTCTCTTAGAGTCTGCATTTGACATAATATTGTAATCCATCAGGATATAAAGTCCAAACATCGATCCTTGTGATGAGCTCAGTGACTTTTCCTTTCTTTAGATAAGGTTTTGAATAATGTATCAGTAAATAGCTGCTTAATTCTATCTGCTACCACGTCTGCATTTTCCTACACTGAATGTATGGCAAAGGCCTCTTTCACACGACTGTTTTTTGTTTCCGCTTACTGGCCGTTTTTTGCGTTCCGTATACAGTCCGTATACGGAACCATTCATTTCAATGGTTCCGCAAAAAAAAAAAAAATGTATGCATTCCGTTTTTCGTATTTCTGTTTTTCCGTTCCGTTCAAAGATAGAACATGTACTATAATTGCCCGCAAATCACGTTCCGTGGCTCCATTCAAGCCAATAGCTCCGCAAAAAAAAGAAACACATTCGTATGTCTTCTGTATCCGTTGCGTTTTTGCGGAACTATCTATTGAAAATGTTATGCCTAGCCCAATTTTTTCTATGTAATTATTGTATACTGTATATGCCATATAGAAAAACGGAACGGAAAAACGGAACAGAAATAGAAACACAACGGAAACAAGAAATGGAACAACGGGTCAGTGAAAAACGGACCGCAAAACACTGAAAAAACCATATGGTCGTTTGAAAGAGGCCTAACTGTTATGAAGCTCATGACTGTCTGTCAGATACTTAAAGGGGTTATGTGGTTTAGAAATCTCATTTACAAATGGTGTCTATTGCTCTGGAGGACCCAACATGTCACCTTTTACAAACGTGTCTATTGCTCTGGAGGACCCAGCATGTCTGTGATTTACATTGATTTCAATATAAGCTGTGTAATACTTCCTTTCCCCCCTCTGGAGGCGCTGCAGAGAAATAAAACAGCTACTGTTGGATTTTCCTGAAAATTACAGCTGATTGATGGGAGACACATTGATCTGTTATTGTTAAAGAACCCTTTATAACCATGCCATGTGACAAACTCAGTTCTGTCATACCGATTTACCAGAACTACTACTTCTTTTAAACGTAGCATTGAACATTTATGCACCATAGATCCTCCTGTAAGTCAAAAAAGAAACCATATTTGATGTTTTTTCCACTCCACATCCAGCAGAGATCAGCAAGGTCCTAAATTGTCCACGTAACGTCTGGCGCAGGTGCCTCTAAATTATGCAGAGGCAATAAATTATTAATTCTAATCTAATTTAGAGCGGCCCTGAGCAACCGACTCTGCAATATGTTTACACACTATACATTGTAATTGGGGTCTATTAAAGGGGTATTCCAGCCATTAACCTGCCATCTATCCACAGGTCTGGCTGATGCGAGAGAGAACACAAGACCTTAGACCTCGATTGTATGCACCGGAAGATGGTCTACTATGCTGCAATCTGCGCCAGAAATATGCCTAATTTAAAACTGATTTCTGTTTGATAAATAACCCCCATTGTCTATAATTAAGACAATCCCTTTAATTTTCGATGAAAAAAAAGTAAATGAGGTTATGGATTGACTTGTCACAGTTACCACCACAGTAAATACAACAGGACCTTGGACAGCACCGAGGAGTCAATAGATAACTTCTGACTCAGTTAGGAGACCTGGTGTTCCAACAAGGTAACGTCCGCCTACACACTGCCTGCAGTGCAAAAAGTGCTCCTCAGGGTATCCAGAAGCTCCCCTGACCAACTCGATCGCCAGATTCCTCCCCCATGGAGAAGGTCTAGGACTATATAGACCATGGATCTTCCATACACACCAGTCACCCTGGATGAACGATGGGTCAAAGATGAAAAAGCTTAGAAGGACATGCAGCATCTGTATGACCATTACCGTGCCAGAGTGGCATCAAGGGCAGATGCCAACTAGTATGTAAGTGACCCTGCCTCATCATATACTTTGCTGCAGAATCCAAAATAAAGGGAGCACCACCTTGGCTGTGTGATCAGTGACCAAGCACCACTAGCAGGTTTTTACATTTTCAAGGTGTTCCAATCTTATTTTCCGGTCATAAGGACCTAGTAAATTCAGGAAAAGGAAAATCATCGTTGACCCCTTCACTTCCCTAGACCAGCAGAGTTGTTCTCATTAATCCATTCACTGCCCTAGACCACCAGGATAATTATCGTTAAGCTCTTTACTGCTTTTACCCTGCTGCAGAGCCAAAAATAAAGGGGGCACCACCTTGGCTGTGTGACCAGTAACCAAACACTGCAAGCAGTTTTTTACATTTTCCGGTAATGCACATTAACTGTCCATAGGGACCTGGGAAATTCAGGAAAAGGAAAATCATCATTAACCCCTTCACTTGTCTAGACCAGCACGGATGTTCCCATTAATGACTTCACTGCCCTAGACTACCAGGACCATTATCATTAAGCTCTTTACTGTCCTAGAACACTAGGAATAATACCATTTTCTCTTTCACTGACCTAGACCACCAGGTATGTTCCCATTAGCCCCTTCACTGCCCTGGACCACTAGGGATATTATAATTATCTCTTCATGCCATAGATCACTGTTAGCTGAAAATGGGCAAATGTAAATGTCAACGGTGTCGTCTGCTTTATCATAGAAGCGGGTCCCCCCCCCCCCACCCTCAGGTTACCCCTGCTACTAGCCAGAGCAGAGTCACTGCTAAGTTTGCTGCCCTGAGGGCCAAGCTCGTCCTCGATTTAAATGAGTGCCATATAGTGCTTCATTTCTCTTGCAGCATCACAGAGATAACTAACTAAATATTTTTTACAGTCATTATTCATTTTAAATATGAGAAAATGAAAGCTGTGGGCATGCTGGATGAAGCACGCCCACGTGCTTGTCAGGCTGCATGAATGCAACTTTGTATCTGTTTCGCTGCCATACTCAGGAGGAATGATACTTTTATTGGGGAATTACTTTATTATATTACATCAGTTATTAACTTCCTGCTCTTCCTCTCACAGTGGGATGGATTAGGGGATTTATTCTTTATTATTGAGGCTGCAAAAGTAATAATTTTTGTTATAATGTAGGTATCTGATGGGAGTTATACTTTCCCAGATCAACATATTGAACATATTAACCCATTGAAGAATAGGGAAAATGTTATTTTTAGGTAGATATACAGTTGCTGTATGAGATGTTAATTATTGTAGGATGAGTTAAACTGTGTTGCACATGTGCATTAGCATTCAACTAATGATACAATCAAAGGCGGGGGGGCGGGGGTGCCCATGCCTTTTGATCATGGAGGCACATAGTAGAATCTTCGTGATTCACATGAGCTCATGATGATGCTTCTTCTGTCTCAAACCCATGATGAACAAATCTACCGTCATGCAAAAACAGCCTCACCCCTGTCCACAGGTTGTTTGTTGTATTGCAGCTTAGCTCCATTCACTTACAGCTGTGTTAAAAAAAAGCAGGAAGTCATGAATAACCATGACTCTTCTCAGGTGGTCGTGACTCTTTTCCAGGCCCAGTCTGCAATGATTGTGATGTTACTTACTTTTAATTTATAAATGACAGACTCACATGTCTCTACTTTATACTGCTGTTAGTATGGGCAGCATAAAGTTGATGACAGGTTTCCTTTAAATAGGAGAAGTCATTCATTCTGTGGAATAACAAGTGTCAGTTCTGTCCCTTATTTAAGGTAGAAGGGTGGCAAATGTTGCACAAGTTAGCTATAGTGCATTTTCTTCTGAAATACTGGGGGCAATGTATTGTTCCAGACATTGTTTTCATAAAGAACATAGTTTGAATAAAAAGTTGATTGAAGGGAGAAAAATATTTAATGAAGTAAAGCAAATTAGAGGCTACTCAGCTAAAATGGTCTCCAATGCCTTGAAATTGCAACCAAAAGGCTCAGACAATAATTGCCTCCAGAAAGATGAAAGAAGATCTGAAGTTATGTTATGAATAGTCCTGCTACAATCAGAAGACAATTAAGTTAAGCCAAGGTTAAAATTTACCAAGGAACACATTGACTAGCTTAAGGAGAAATAGCGCAACATTGCATGTTTCTTTTTAGGTCTAGTGGCCACTGACAGTATGTTAGAAGATCCCCAAGCACTGAACTCAAGCCACAGTACACTGTGAAGACAGTAAAGCATGGTGGTGCAAAGATCCTGATATGTGGATATTTCTCATACCATGGTGTTGGGCCTATTTATCTCATGGATCAGAATATATTAAAATACTTGACAAGATCATACTGCCTTACGCTGAAGAAGAAATGCCCATGAAATGAGTGTTTCAACACGACAATAACTCCAAACACGCCAGTATGCGGACAACATCTTGGTTAGAGACAAACATGATTGAGGTGATAGTGTGGCTGGCCTAATCCCTTGATCTTAATTCTATAGAATACATCAAAAACACGGTTTATGAAGCAAAACCCCAAAATGCTAAGGAACTATGGAATGTAGTCCCATCGTCCTGGACTGGTAGACCTGTTCAGAGGGGCCAGACATTGGTAACAGATGGTAATGCCACAAAATATTAGTCCAATAATTCAAAGTAAAGTGAAATCTCCAACATTTGTTCAGTTTCTACATTCAATTTTTAAGTTTTTATAGAAAAATGCTGGCACTGCTATTATTGATATTTTTTTTATTTTACTTTCTGTAAAGGATTAACACAAACTGGATACATTTTGCTTTTGTTTTAATTTGGAATTGAATGTGTAATATTTCCAGTGCATTTATGGTAATAAAAGTTATTATAATGATTTTTCAATTAATTTAGCCTTTTTAAACTCCTTGCTATTGTTTTAGATCAGTACTCTAGAAGGAGCTGAATGACAGCCCATGGCCAGGAGTGGCACACTTTCTGTTTACATTTTTTTTCACTAATCTTGTACAACCCCTTTAACTCTCACTATAAATGCTTTAATTCCCAGCACCAAGAAGCTTTTCCATCTTCTCCGGAAGATTTTTATATCTCTCCACTTTCACTTTCTTATTATTTCAGATTCGGCGTTCCACCGGTAAGTGACGTCATGTGAAACGATGCGGGAAGGTGTTGATGTCAGTAGTGAGCCGGTGCCCAGGACGGGAAGTCACCTCAGTTGTTTGGATTAGTTCCTGTGGATTCTCGAGAAGAAATCTTTATTACATTGGTCAGAGATGAGACTGTGAGCAGCGAGAGGCCACCCATGGCTTTCTTATATAGTAAGATATGTAAGTCAGAATCACTAATAGAAATAACAAGGAAGAGAACAGCAGGTTCTGAGATTTCTGTACTGCCGGCTACAAACCCTCATGTTCACAATGTGGCATGAAGTCTTACTGTTCATCATTTCCGACAGACTTGTCCATATCTGTTCATTGACCAGGAAGAGGGTCAGATTTGAAGGCGGTCCAATCTGGTCTCCCGGTCACCTCTCTCAGATTACAAACTTGTTGAATACATGGCCTTTACTCCCATCCGCCAAGCCCACAATGGGCAGGAATGACCCACAGCCCCATAGAAAGGACTGCAGGGAATGGTGTGATGATGTCATTGGGGAGGTAAGGTCCTGGCAGGGTACTATCCTGATCTTTTAATATAAAAATGTCTGCAAAAGAGAGATTACTACCCAGAACAAAAGCATTTAAAAGGATATTCTCTACAGCAGTGTAAGTGTAATTTACCTGGTAAGACTTCTGTGTTTTTACAAAAAATGTCTACTTTAGGTGCACGTTTCCAGACTCCCCTTAGAGCCTCCACGCCAGGACACATATGGCACAACCCTGCAGGTTTCTGGTGTTCTCCACATTCTCCTAATTGTTGTATATTCAGAAACTGCATGGGTTCCAGGGAAGGGAACATATTAAAAAGACGGTAAAGCACAGTGAGGGAGTCCCTTGGGCTGCAGATACAGCTTCCTTTGACCGCTTGTGGTCTGTCTGTACACTTGCTGAAATAGTGGTCACCGAGAACGGAAATCATATGGCTCCTATACAGTATACCCTGAACTGCAAACAGCAGAATACAGGACTGGGTTACTACAAGAAGAAAAAATGTCACCCGGTGCGGTAGAAAATGGTGTCTCCCCCGCCCCCCCCGAAACAATAATTTTTTTGTCATATAACCAAAAATATGTTATATAATGTGGTACATAATGTGGGCAAATTATACCTAATTACATAACATTCCCAATACATAAACTTATTTTTATGTGAAAAATGGCTATTTTACACTTTGGTGCCAGGTGGTGTACCATAATAAAAAATGCCAGGGTACACCCACTGGCACCAAAGAGTATAACTAATAAAAATGTAAAATAGCCTTTTTTCACATAAAAATAAGTTTATTTATTAGGAATGTTATGTAATTAAGTATATTTTGCCCACATTATGTACTGTGGGACTCTTTATTTATTACATATAAATATAGGGGACACGTACTGTGCAGTAAAAATATTGCTATTGCCAAAGTCAGGAGGTAGGCAGGCTGGCAGCTCCAACACGGCACGCCTCTTCGTGGAGCTCTGAACAGCCCTCCGATTCGGCGCTTGCAGGAATGTCACTGTACGGGCCTGCGCCTGCGCACTGGATACTCCGAATGCTTCTGCCAGTAATCGGGAAACCAGTGCGCAGGCGCGGACATCCGGATCCTCGGCACAGGCACGAGATTTGGCCACTGGAGGAGGAGGACAAGCTGAAGACACTGGGCGGGCCGCCTGTGTGAGTGAGTCACTGCTGTCACGTGGACGTGACCAGGGCAAGTGCAAGGATTTTTTGGCAACATAAGCGAAGCTACATCTCGGTGACCCCCCCGCCCGCAGCTCACCTGGTCCTGGTACTGTCTGCAGCAGCTGGCTTCTTCTCTGTGTGGTCCTGGTATCTTCGCTCTGCTTCAATCGATGGGTTGAGGACTGTACTTTTCGCCCTATAAGACGCACATAGGTTTTAGAGGACTATAATAAGAAATAATATTTTCCATTTTACCCCAGGTCAGACCACCAATCAGACCCCCAATGTTAATCATACCTCAGATCAGCCATCAGCCCCCATCCATCATGCCCCCCATGTCAGCCATCATGCCCTCATGTCAGCCCCCCATGTCAGCCATCAGCACCCCATCGATCATGTCCATGACAGCCGTCAGCCCCCATCCATCATGCCCCCCATGTCAGCCGTCAGCCCCCATCCATCATGCCCCCCAAGTCAGCCAGCAGCCCCCCATCCATTATGCTCCCTAATGGGGGACAATGTTCGAGTCTGCACCATCGGGGGGGGGGGGGGGTGACATGAGGAGGGACAATATCGGAGTCTGTGCCAAAGGGGGGGGTGACATGATGTCACCCCTCCCTTCCCCATGGCACAGACTCCAACATTGTCCCTCCCTCCATCATTGTCCCGGGTCCCCTCATCATGTCATCCCCTCCTCCCCCCCCCCATGGATGGCACATTTATTTTCTTCCCCTCCAGGCTCCATGGCACAGACATGTTGTACATTTTGTCCCCCGTCTCTTTTCTCCCCCTCTCTGTTACAGTACAGTCCCCGTCCCCCCAATCAACTCAGCAGCTCCTCTGGGATGAGAATGTAGTGTCCCACTACGTAAAGGTGGGCACTACTCAAGGGTCAATTGGGTCATGTTGTTCTCCACCTCCTGTGGAACATGGTCATGGTATTTTGTATTGCATTGTAATGTATATTGTCATGTTATCTCCTGTGTCTCAGGCCTGCTAAGGGTGTAGTTTCTCCTCCTAAGCTTTAGAGGGAGCTAGGGAACCCCCTAGTATATATAGACAGGTCCAGTCCAGGGAGAGGCAGTGTGTGGTTAGAAGCCAGTGTTTACTTTAGCCAGGTAGTAGCTGGCTAAAGAAGTTTCCTCCTGAAGTTATCCTGCATCTTGAAAAGTACATAGCAGTGCCAATCTTATCCAGCCAAGTAGAAAGCTCAAGGGCAGAAGTTTATTGACAGCAAGAGGATTTATACCAGAGGAAGGTTTCCCTACCCAAGGATAAAGCCAGCTATTAGGCATATGGGCCTTGGAGAAAGCCAGACAGGATTCTGCAGAAAGTACAGCCTGATCTGTGAGTTTTATTCCCTCTAAGTTACCTTTCTAGGATTCTACCTGCCATTTATGTGAAGCCTGCCTGTTACCAAAATCTTTCATATAGAACTGTCTGAAGTCTGTATATAGTTCTAGTTCACTACAAACGTGTGTACCTCCATTATTCCTCCAACAAATCGGTGTGCCACCGTTACCGGCACTGGCGTCACGAACTGTAAGGGATCTTGCCACAGGCACGCTAAACCTACAACACCCAGGGCACCTCACCTATCACCCGGCCTGGTCCCTATATTCAGAGAGTGCCCCAGAGGATCCACCTGCCAGCCTCTCCATCACTTCTGTACGCCTGCCCAGGCTATCCTACAAACTGTGAGTACTAAGAGCAACCCTCGGTCCGTTAACTGACCCCCGTGACCTCACATTCGCTCACCCTGAAGGACTGGTGTACTGCAAGAATGATCAGTAGTACTGTACCTGATATATCACTGGGGTCTGGCTGGAGTGGGGTCGGGTCCTGGCTCCAGTCTCAGCCTTAAGTTGTCTTCACCAGAGTCCAGCAGGGTCGGCCAACAAGTCATGCCTCACTCAGTCTTCTCTGTGTTCTTCTGCTGCCAGCCTGGAGAGGCAGCTTTTGCAGGCCTTGGCAGAGCAGCTCCGCCTCCTCGCCTCCCTCCATCCAGAATCCTCCAGACAGCTGCGCAAGCGCTGCCATCCGAGGCGGCCCCACTGACAAACTCAGTCATGCCTCCTTGGGCCTGAGCGCCGTACGCACCACACAGTACACACATAGGCTGGCCAGACAAGACAGTAGCAGCCGCCAGACAGACCTACCTAGGTTAGTAAATTATTTAACACATTTAAATTGCACTGCAGTAAGTCAGTCCAGCGGCCGGTGGGGACGGGTGACACCTCATTGTAGCAGCCGCCAGCCAGACCTACCTAGATGATGAATTTAAATTGAACTGCAGTAAGTCAGTCTGGCGGCCGGTGGGGGCGGCTGAAACCCCATCAGACTGGTGTCACCAGGTGCGGCCCGCACCCTCCCGCACCCCCCTTGCAACTCCACTGAACATAGGCTCCTTGCTCCACATCCTATGGACATACCCCATTATTGCTCCCTACTGGCAGGGGGTCTTTGATTTAATATCAGGCTTAACAGCTCAGACCATGGAGCCGCTCCCAGAACTGGCTTTACTGTTCTTGGGCATACAAAATATAGTCCCTCCACACCGAAACATAGTAGGGCACATTCTCCTTAGTGCCAAGCTAATAATCACTCGCCACTGGAAGCAACTCACTCCACCAACCATTTCAGAAGTTATACAAGAAATCAACATATCATGTTTTGCAACCACCGCCACTACTTCCTTCCCCCTCCTTCCTTTCCCTCCCACCCCCTTTTTCTCTTTCCTCTTTTATTTTATTGTTGTTGTTTATCCCCCAAGGGTGCTGTCCCACCCTATTTATGCTATAGAAATTGACACACACATATTGTTGTTGTATAAGTAAGCCTCAATGAATACCAGGCTATAAAGTTGCCTTACTTTTTTTCCTCCTCAAAATAATAAAAATGATTAATTCTAAAAAACTTTTCAGAGACCCAAAAGTCCTTTTAAGGACTATTGTGTGTGACAGCAGCAATATATATTTTTAGTGCATCCTGCGCAAAATACCGTCTAATAGGCAGCTGCGGACAGTTAAATTATTCACGCCACATCCCCTGTGTAAATTGTGCGCTTCCCTAAAATATCAGTGACATCCAGTGCAGTTTTTCTGTAGACGGTGTCCGCTGCGGACAGTTAAATTATCTGCGCCGCATCTCCTGTTTAAAGTGTGCACATCCCTAAAATATCAGTGACATCCAGTACAGTTTTCCCGTAGATGGTGTCCCCTACGGACAGTAAAATTATCTGCGCCACATCTCCTGTTTAAAGTGTGCGCATCCCTAAAATATCAGTGACATCCAGAGTACTTTTTCTGCAGACACTGCGAACTGTGACATTACCTGTGGTACTTGTCCTGTATAACGTTTCCTCATCACAAATACTGTTGTAAATTTTTTTGCACATACACTTCCAAATCCTTCGCTACTGTACGTGTGACATACTTTCAAGAATATATCACATTTAAAATGAAGAAGGCGAGCAGTAATGGACGGGGAAGTGGCCGTGATGCTGATGGCGCACGCAGAGGCTGTGGCCCTTGGCGCGGAGAAACAGTGCCTGCTGCCAGAGACCAAGAAAAACAATCATCCAAGATACCTAGCTTCATGTCCCAGTTTGCAGGGCGGCGCAGGACACAGTGCGACCAGGTGGTTGGTGGAATTGCAGCAGATAATGCTTCCAGTCGGTTAAGCACCACCCTGTCTTCCACCAAGTCCAGTCTCACTAGCCAGGAGTCTGGTCAACACAATCCTCACCCTGATCCTCCTTCCTCCCACCATATACAATCTGGCCAAACAAGTGATCCCACACTTGGATATTTTCTGAAAACCTCTTTTCATTGCCATTACTTGATTTGGCCCTCTCGCCAAGCACGCTTGAAGAGGGACATGAGATCTTGTGCCCTGATTCCCAACCTCTTGAACATCCACAGTCACAAGAACATGACGGTGGGGAACAGCAATTAGTGTTTAATGAGGTGGATGATGATGAGACAAAGTTGCCAATGAGTCAACCACAATTACTGTCTCAAGAGGTTGATGAAAAAGATGAGACACAGTTGTCAATCACTGAGGTTATGGTTAGGTCAACAAAATCAGGAGGACGATCAGATGAGGAAGTGGAAGAGTATGTGGTGGACGATGAGGTCACTGACCCAACCTGGGAAGGTGGAAAGCCGAGGCAGGACAGCAGTACAGAGGGGGAGGGATCTGCAGCACCGCAACAGGCTGGAAGAGGCAGTGGGGTGGCAAAAGGGAGAAGGCGGGCCACACCACACAGGCCTGCAACTGTTTCACGGAGCAACCCCTTGTGGAAATCTACCTTGCCAAAGGGTAGATGTTCCGCAGTATGGCGCTTTTTATGCTGAAAGTGCGGACGACAAAAGAATAGTAGTTTGCAACCTGTGCCATACGAAAATGAGCCGGGGCTGAACACTAGCAACCTCACCACCACCAGCATAATCCGCCACATGGAATCCAAGCACCTTAATAAGTGGGACGAACGTCTGGGTCCACAATCTGTGTCACACGACTAACTGCTCTTCCCCTGTGTTACATGCTGGCCAATCCCCTGTCGAAGGCGCCGGCCTGGATGCATCCCGCCCTGCACCTGGACCTTCACAAGAACCATTAGCGACCACATCCACTTCTGTGTCGCAGCGCAGCGTCCAAATGTCCTTACCCCAGGCAGTGAACGCAAGCGCAAATACCCAGCCACCCACCCACAAGCCATACCACTAAATGCGCAACTTTACAAATTACTGGCCCTGGAAATGTTGCCATTTAGGCTTTTGGACATTGAGGCATTCTGCAGCCTGATGTCGGCGGCCGTCCCTCGTTACGCAGTCTCCAGCCGCCACTATTTTTCACGGTGTGCCATGCCCGCCTTATACCAACATGTGTCCCGTAACATCACACGTGCCCTGACCAACGCAGTTACTGGGAAGGTCCACTTAACCACGGACACATGGACAAGTGCATTTGGCCAGGGACACTACATTTCCCTGACGGCACACTGGGTGAATGTTGTGGAGGCCGGGAGCGAGTCATACCCTGGGATGGCACAGGTGCTACTGACGCCAAGGAATGTGGGCCCTACGTCGATCAGGGTTTCCGCCAGCACCTACATTAGTGACTCCAACCCCCTCTTCTCCTCCTCCACCTCCTCCTCCACTTCCACCTCTGAATTATCTGCGTGCAGCACCAGTCAGTCATCAGTTGGTAGCTGGAAGCAGTGTAGCACTGCAGTGGGGAAGCTGCAAAAGGCCGTGCTGAAGCTGATATGCTTAGGGGGGAAACCGCACACTGCCGCAGAGCTGTGGCAGGGGATAAGAGACCAGACTGAGCTGTGGCTTTCACCACTCAACCTAGAACCAGGCATGGTTGTGTCTGATAATGGCCATAACTTGGTGGCGGCTTTGGAACTCGGCAAGCTCAGACACATCCCATGCCTAGCCCACGTGTTCAACCTTGTGGTGCAGCGGTTTCTCAAAACCTACCCCAATTTGCCTGAGCTACTTTTCCGCAAGTCACCAACAGCTTCAGCCGGTCTGTCAACGCTGCAGCAGCTCTTGAAATTGCCAGCTGTTGTGAGACGTGAGCAGGCGCTGGAGCTTGACGTTCCACATGTTGGCCAGGCTTTGTGAGCAGCAGAGGGCAGTAGTGGATTACCAGCTGCAACATGGTCGTCGCCATTCTAGTCAGCTTCCGCTATTCACAAGTGAGGAGTGGGCTTGGATGTCTGACCTCTGTGAGGTTTTAAGAACTTTTGAGGAATCAACACAGATGGTGAGCGGCGATAACGCTATTATCAGCGTAACCATCCCACTGCTGTGTCTACTCAAACGCTCGTTGCTCACAATTATGGATGACGCTTTGCATGTGGAAGAGGTGGAAATGGGGGAAGACATTACACAGGGTGATAGCCAGACCACCCACAGATTATCTTCTCAGTGTGAATTGGACGATGAAGAGGAGGAGACGGTTGCCTCCGCTACAGAGGGTAGTACCCACGGAAGTTTAATTCCATCTGTTTAGCGTGGGTGGGCAGAAGAGGAGGAAGAGGATGAAGAGATTGAGAGTCATCCTCCTGATGAGGACAGCAAAGTCTTGCCTGTTGGTACTCTGGCACACATGGCTGACTACACATGGCGACCCGCGCGTTATATGCATTTTAGACAACACGGATTACTGGTTGTTCACCCTTCTCGATGCCGGCTACAAAGATAACTTATTATCTCTCATTACTCTGGTGGAGAGGATGAGCAAAACGGTGCAATGCCAGAAGATCTTTGTTGAAAAATTCGCTTCAAAAATTTCCATCTGACAGCGCTGGCGGCAGAGTCCGTAGTTCCTTGGCCAACTGAGGAGGGGAGACAAGGGGAAAACACAGCAGTTCTAACAGAGGCAGAGCAACACTCTCCAAAGCCTGGGTTAGTTTTATGACACCCCGCCAGCACCCTCACCCTGATGTGCAGCCTAGTGTCACAAGTAGGTAAAATTTTTGGAAGATGATTAAGGAGTACATAGCAGACCGTGTCAGCGCCCTCAATGATCCCTCAGTGCCTTACAACTACTGGGTGTCCAAGTTGGAGACGTGGCACAAACTGGCACTTTACGCCTTGGAGGTGCTGGCCTGCCCTGTGGTCAGTGATTTGTCTGAGCGGGTATTTAGTGCTGCTGGTGGCATTATAACAGATAAGAAATGCTGACAGGTTGACTCTTATAAAAATGAACAAGGCCTGGACTGACTATGACTTCTCGACTCCACCAGAGGAAAGCAGCTGAACATAAAGGCACTTTAAATGTGGCTTTTATGGTGTATTGAATACACTGTATTCCCATGCATCTCTTCCAACACAAACCAGGGTATATGGTTGAATCTTCCTTTTCTCATCCTCCTTCTCCTCTTCCATCATATCAACATGCTTATTCGTCACATATAATGCCCTCGCATATGTGCCCTTTGCATATAATTTTTTAGAGGGTCAACTCAGCTGCAGGCCCTCGCATATCATTTTTCAGAGGGTCAGCTCAGCTGCAGCCCGTCGCATTAAATTTTTTAGAGGGTTAGCTTACCTGCATGCCCTCGCATATAATGCTTTACAGGGTCAGCTCACCAGCAGGCCCTCATCTACAATCTTTTACGGGGTCAGCTCACCAGCAGGCCATTGCATATAATTTTTTACAGGGTCAGCTCACCAGCAGGCCTTCACCTACAATCTTTTACAGGGTCAGCTCAACTGCAGGCCCTCATCTAATTATACTTAATAAGTAATTTGCGTGCATGCTGCCTGTTTCTCAGGCTCCCTCTCCGGAATTGAACCATGATTCCCCCATTATCCATGGTTTACATGGTTTGGGCTGAAAATAACATTGAAAGTTGATAGGGCAGACATCCGAATGGATCGCCGCCGTCACGGGGACGTGTGATCGTTCCCAGGTTATCTAGAGTCACCAAAGTGGCAGCAGGCCCTCGCACATAATGTTTTAGATGGTCAGATCAGCAGGCCCTTGCTCCAAATATGTTAGAGGGTCAACAGCAGGCCATCAGTCATAATTGTTCAAGGGTGTGTATGATGCCCTCCTTTATGTGTAACAAAGGGTGTATTGGAGTGACGGTTCCTTGTAATTTTTGGCAGCCCTTTCACTTAGTGCATAGGCTTTATGAGTGTAGGAGTCCCACTACATGACCAATCGTACCACAATGTGAATGAGGCCCTCCTTTATGTGACATACAGGTTGTATCGGAGTGCCTCTTCCTTGTAATTTTTGGAAGCACTTGCACTTTATATACAAGTAAATATACAGGAAAGAATGTTTCCAATACATTTTTCCTCTAAAATCTATTTTTTCTTCGGTTTTGTGCGTATTATTGTCAGTCTGTAAAAGTGGCGTACTACTCGGACAACATCGTTCCCAGCAGCGACCTGGGAGTCCAAGATGCATCCAGACATCCTCCCCATGGTGTTCCCGAACCATTTCAGTGGTGTTTCCATGAATTTCTGACCTTTTCCTATGAACCAGACACCCTCCCCTCTTCAGAGCAGGGGGTTCCTGGTTTAATGCTCTGCTTCTCCCATTGACTTCCATTTTACTCGGGTGCTCAGTTGAGCACCCGAACACTCCGGATCGGTCTCGATCAACACTACTGTATGTCTTAAGGTCCAAAATTATTAACTTTGATTTATTATATATCTTTATAGTGGTTGTTTTTGTTTGTTTTTTAATACAAAGCTCCTTGTGTCCTACACAGACATAGAGTTAAATTTAAATTCTTCAGCCACCACTAGAGTTTTATTAATTTTATCATGAAATTCAAAGTAGTGAGCAATATGGTTCTGAGCTCCACCTAGTGGTGGCTGTATATATCTGTATGCAGTAATCTCCTGAGCTCTCTCTAGTGGTGGCTGCATATATCTGTATGCAGTAATCTCCTGAGCTCCCTCTAGTGGTGGCTGTATATATCTGTATGCTGTAATCCCCTGAGCTCCCTCTAGTGGTGGCTGTATATATCTGTATGCAGTAATCTCCGGAGCTTCCACTAGTGGTGGCTATATATATCTGTATGCAGTAATCTCCTGAGCTCCCTCTAGTGGTGGCTGTATATATCTGTATGCAGTAATCTCCTGAGCTCCCTCTAGTGGTGGCTGTATATATCTGTATGCAGCAATCTCCTGAGCTCCCTCTAGTGGTGGCTGTATATATCTGTATGCAGTAATCTCCGGAGCTTCCACTAGTGGTGGCTATATATATCTGTATGCAGTAATCTCCTGAGCTCCCTCTAGTGGTGGCTGTATATATCTGTGTGTAGTAATCTCCTGAGCTCCCTCTAGTGGTGGCTGTACATATCTGTATGCAGTAATCTCCTGAGCTCCATTTAGTGGTGGCTGTATATATCTGTATGTAGTAATCTCCTGAGCTCCCTCTAGTGGTGGCTGTATATATCTGTATGCAGTAATCTCCTGAGCTCCCTCTAGTGGTGGCTGTATATATCTGTATGCAGCAATCTCCTGAGCTCCCTCTAGTTTTGACTGTATATATTGTAACAGGACCGCTTTTTTTTTCAGGGGGTCGCAACCACATACTTCTTCATGGACACCATGATTAAGGTCCAAACTTGTGCTTTATTGTGTTAGCATAAACAAAAATAATTCTAATAAACACCTGCCCGTCTAGGTACTACCTAATACATAAATGGTATCCCTGACTCACCTACTCACCTACAGAACTCAGTTCACATGTGACATCAGGACCGGCTTTTCAGCCAAACAGTCTAGCAGCCTCCAGGCTGTAACTACACCATGCACAGTTCCACCCCGGGGAGGAGATTCGGCTACACAGCCTCGTGGCCCCTCAGCCCTGCTAGCTGAGACCACACAGAGCCTCTGTAAGCCTCTGTTCCAGGATCACACTCTTCCCCAGACTGACATACTGGGAGGTGCTTTATGCCAGCCTGATTACAGAAGGCCTCACCGGCGATCACCTCAGGTAGAAGGGAATACCCATCCTGGAAGGGTTTGGATTGGCAGATTCAACTTCCAGTCCTATCTGCAAATCCAAATAAAATCCAGCCCAAAATTAATAAACAAAACTGTCTCAGCAAACTATGCTTTGCTGAGACGACTGTCGCTTTCTGGATTTTAGCTGACTCACCCAGCTGAGGTACCTGAGTTGGACATACACGCCTTCCAGCACTGTTCCCATTATCACAATATTTGCATTAGGTTCCTGAGCTCACTCTAGTGGTGGCAGTATATATCTGTATGTAGTAATCTCCTGAGCTCCCTCTAGTGGTGGCTGTATATATCTGTATGCAGTAATCTCCTGAGCTCCCTCTAGTGGTGGCTGTAGATATCTGTATGCAGTAATCTCCTGAGCTCCCTCTAGTGGTGTCTGTATATATCTGTATGCAGTAATCTCCTGAGCTCCCTCTAGTGGTGTCTGTATATATCTGTATGCAGTAATCTCCTGAGCTCCCTCTAGTGGTGGCTGTATATATCTGTATGCAGTAATCTCCTGAGCTCACTCTAGTGGTGTCTGTATATATCTGTATGCAGTAATCTCCTGAGCTCTCTCTAGTGGTGGCTGTGTATATATCTGTATGCAGTAATCTCCTGAGCTCCCTCTAGTGGTGGCTGTATATATCTGTATGCAGTAATCTCCTGAGCTCTCTCTAGTGGTGTCTGTATATATCTGTATGCAGTAATCTCCTGAGCTCCCTCTAGTGGTGGATGTATATATCTGTATGCAGTAATCTCCTGATCTCCCTCTAGTGGTGGCTGTATATATCTGTATGTAGTAATCTCCTGAGCTCCCTCTAGTGGTGGCTGCATAAATAATATCTGTATGTAGTAATCTCCTGAGATCCCCCTAGTGATGGCTGCAGACAGGCCACAGCCCAAATTTGGTGGTATGTACTAGAATAACAAAGCTTGAGCTGCTATAAAGATATTCTAGGAAATCAGCGCATAATGTTTTTTTTTTTAGACAGATGAACTAAATAAGTAATTTCTAAAAATAAAAATCATATTCAGGTCAGTAAACTAGATTGTCATCCTTGTCACAATATAGTTGCAGTTAGCACTGTCATTTTATGATATAGTTCTGTAATTAGCAGCAGCTCCATAATGTCAGGGGTGGCCACCTATAGGTACTAGCAGCACCCTTGTAAAGGTCTAATGTTACCATTTTCATTGACATGTTCATATATAGAGTTGAGCGAACCTGAACTGTAAAGTTCGGGTTCGTACCGAACTTTAGCGTTTTCGTCACCCGGACCCGAACCCGAACATTTACGTAAAAGTTCGGGTTCGGTGTTCGGCGATTTTTATAGCGCTTTTTGAAAGGTTGCAAAGCAGCCAATCAACCAGCGTCGAATTACTTGCCCCAAAAGGCCATCACAGCCATGCCTACTATTGGCATGGTTGTGATTGGCCAACTGCAGCATGTGACCCAGCCTCTATTTAAGCTGGAGTCACGTAGCGCCGCCCATCACTCTGCTGGGATTAGTGTAGGGAGAGGTTGCAGCTGCTGTGAGGGAGAGATCAGGGAGAAATCTTATCAAGAACTGGTTTATGTACTCAGCGATCTACAGAAAAAGTGTTTTGTGGGTGCAGTGCACAATTTTTTAAGCCTGCCCTGAGCCAACTACTGCTGAAAACAGTGGCGTACATACAGGGGTCGCAGTTGGGACTAGGCCCGGCACTCCAGGGGGCCCGGCCGCCTGTGGACCCCTGGCCCCTGCAGTAGTGCCACTCAGACTCAGATGTGGGCCTGCGGCAGCGGTGGCACCGGACATCGATACAGATAGCTGTGCTGCGGCCGGGCAGGGGAGGGAGGAGTCATCGCACCGCCTGAGCCGTATAGCGCGGGACACAGGCCAGAAGAGGCCTGCATCGCATCGCTGCTAAGGAGGTAAGTATAAGGGTTTATTTTATTTTTTTAATACCGGACTTTCCTGGGACATGAGGAGGCACTTGATACTGGTTGGCACTTGATACTGGCACATGGGGGGTTTGGCACTTGATACTGGCAAATGGGGGGTTTGGCACTTAATACTGGCACACGGGGGTTTGGCACTTGATCCTGGCACACAAGGGGTTTGGCATTTGATACTGGCACACGGGGGGTTTGGCATTTGATACTGGCACACGGGGGGTTTTGCACTTGATACTGGCACACGGGGGTTTTGGCACTTGATACTGGCACGTAGGGCAGTTGGCACTTGATACTGGCACATGGGGCAGTTGGCACTTGATACTGGCACATGGGGGGTTGGCACTTGATACTGGCACATGGGGGGAGGCACTTGTTACTGGCACATTATTTGATGCACTATTGGGGACCACAGGGCACAGTATTGGGATAGTAGGATGTTTTGTCCAGAAGATGGTAGGAGGATGGAAAAGTAGTAAACTAAGATTTTTTGTTGTTGTCAAACTGCAGAGATTAAAAACGGCGTAAAAATGGTGGTCTGGTCTGAAAGGAGAAGATGAGGACAGAGCATATCTACATCGAAGGAGACATCACTGGATGTAAGAGGTACGGGCGCAATTTATGGGTGGGGCTGTGTGTGGGTGTGGTTTGAGGGCGGGTGGGGACATAGGGGCCCCATAATCTCCTATTGCCTGGGGAAATGCCCCTCCCGAGACCGGGGGGGGGGGCCCATGGATCAGTTTCGCACCAGGGCCCCATGGATTGTGTGTACGCCACTGTCTGAAAATGAATTTTTTTCTTCAGTTAGTCAATATCAATACATGATCGGCAGCCATTTTATGCAACGATAGTGCACCAGCATAGGCTATCTGCAAGTCCAGAAATACAGCTTTGTCATACTGGGGTGAAAAAACCCTCTAATATACTGCACATCTGGGATTACACGTGCATAAGTGACTGTCACATTTAGGCCAGAAATACGGCTTTTTGGTTACTGGGGTTAAAAAAAAGCCTCTGATATACTGCACATCTGGGATAAGACGTGCAATACCCTACAGCAGGGTTTATATTGGCTGTTAATTATTTTTAACATACTTAACCACTTTTTACTTTGCTTTGTGAACGCTAACTATGAGGCAAACATCTAATAAGGGACGCGGTCATGATCGTGGTGTTGGTGGAGCCTCTGGTGCAGGGAGAGGACGTGGCCGTTCTGCCCCAGCTACACGTCCTACTGAACCTACTACCTCAGGTCCCAGTAGCCGCCAGAATCTACAGCGATATTTGGTCGGGCCTAATGCCGTTCTAAAGATGGTAAGGCCTGAGCAAGTACAGGCGCTAGTCAATTGGGTGGCCGACAGTGGATCCAACACGTTCACATTATCTCCCACCCAGTCTTCTGCAGAAAGCGCACAGGTGGCGCATGGAACCCATGCCCATCAGTCTGTCAATTCACCCACGTGCATATCGGGGAACCTGTCTGAGCCTCAAGTCATGCAGCAGTCTCTTATGCTGTTTGAAGACTCTGCTGGCAGGGTTTCCCAAGGGCATCCACCTAGCCCTTCCCCAGCGGTGAAAGACATAGAATGCACTGACACACAACCACTTATGTTTCCTGATGAGGAAATCGGAATACCACCTCAGCATGTCTCTGATGATGACGAAACACAGGTGCCAACTGCTGCGTCTTTCTGCAGTGTGCAGACCGAAAAGGAGGTCAGGGAGGAAGACTGGGTGGAAGACGATGCAGGGGACGATGAGGTCCTAGGCCCCACATGGAATGAAGGTTGTGCCACTGACTTTCAGAGTTCGGAGGAAGAGGCAGTGGTGAGACCGAGCCAACAGCGTAGCAAAAGAGGGAGCAGTGGGCAAAAGCAGAACACCCGCCGCCAAGAGACTCCGCCTGCTACTGACCGCCGCCATCTAGGACCGAGCACCCCAAAGGCAGCTTCAAGGAGTTCCCTGGCATGGCACTTCTTCACACAATGTGCTGACGACAAGCCCCGAGTGGTTTGCACGCTGTGCCATCGGAGCCTGAAGCGAGGCATTAACGTTCTGAACCTTAGCACAACCTGCATGACCAGGCATCTACATGCAAGACACGGGCTGCAGTGGAGTAAGCACCTTCAAAACCAAGAAAGGGCTCAGGCCCCTCCTGCTCCCTCTTCTGCTGCTGCCTTGGCCTTTCCCAGCTACAACAGGACAGCGGTAACGAGAGATTTAGCAGGATATAAATTTGAGGCCTAGTATTTAGGCGCTGGGTGACAGGTATGGGTTTAGTGACAGAATTAGACTTGAAAATACACAGTAGCGGGTGTGTGTGAAGTTATTCTGAATGACCCAATGTGCACCTTGAATATTATATACCCTTTTAGGGATAGATTTCAAATAGCTCTGATATAGCAGAAACCACTAAATTATGAAATTGCTAAATTGGGAATTGTACTTCAACCCAGAACAAAAAATGTGCTTTGACGGACACTAAATAACTTTCCCAGATACAACAGGACAGCGGTAACGAGAGATTTAGCGGGATATAAATTTGAGGCCTAGTATTTAGGCGCTGGGTGACCGGTATGGATTTAGTGACAGAATTAGACTGGGATATGGCCAAAAAATAACCACACTATTGCTGGTTAAATGCACTTGGTGACGGGCGCAGCTTGCCCCTGATGTAGTATATGGCCAAAAAATGAACAGACTATTGCTGGTTAAATGCACTTGGTGTCACAGCTTGACCAACCACACTACTGAGGGTTAAATGCACTTGGTGACGGGCGCAGCTTGCCCCTGATGTAGTATATGGCCAAAAAATAAACAGACTATTGCTGGTTAAATGCACTTGGTGTGACAGCTTCACCCTGATGTAGGCTTTAGCCAGAAAACAACCACACCATTGAGGGTTAAATGCACTTGGTGACAGGCGCAGCTTGCCCCTGATTTTGTATATGGCCAAAAAATGAACAGACTATTGCTGGTTAAATGCACTTGGTGTGACAGCTTCACCCTGATGTAGGCTTTAGCCAAAAAACAACCACACCATTGAGGGTTAAATGCACTTGGTGACAGGCGCAGCTTGCCCCTGATTTTGTATATGGCCAAAAAATGAACAGACTATTGCTGGTTAAATGCACTTGGTGTGACAGCTTCACCCTGATGTAGGCTTTAGCCAAAAAACAACCACACCATTGAGGGTTAAATGCACTTGGTGACAGGCGCAGCTTGCCCCTGATTTTGTATATGGCCAAAAAATGAACAGACTATTGCTGGTTAAATGCACTTGGTGTGACAGCTTCACCCTGATGTAGGCTTTAGCCAAAAAACAACCACACCATTGAGGGTTAAATGCACTTGGTGACAGGCGCAGCTTGCCCCTGATTTTGTATATGGCCAAAAAATGAACAGACTATTGCTGGTTAAATGCACTTGGTGTGACAGCTTCACCCTGATGTAGGCTTTAGCCAAAAAACAACCACACCATTGAGGGTTAAATGCACTTGGTCGCAGCTTGTGCTGGCGCACCACAAGACACAAAATGGCCGCCGATCACCCCAGAAAAATGTGACTGACAAACGGTCTGGGCAGCCTAAAAACAGTGAGCAATTGAGGATCAGCAGCTCAATGATCCACAGCTGCAGATCGATCAGTTAATCAAGTCCTTTGGAGGAGTTAATCTGCCTAATCTCGCCCTACTGTCGCAGCCGCAACCTCTCCCTACGCTAATCAGAGCAGAGTGACGGGCGGCGCTATGTGACTCCAGCTTAAATAGAGGCTGGGTCACATGGTGCTCTGGCCAATCACAGCCATGCCAATAGTAGGCATGGCTGTGATGGCCTCTTGGGGCAAGTAGTATGACGCTTGTTGATTGGCTGCTTTGCAGCCTTTCAAAAAGCGCCAAGAAAGCGTCACAAAAGCGCGAAGAAAGCGACGAACACCGAACCCGAACCCGGACTTTTACGAAAATGTCCGGGTTCGGGTCCGTGTCACGGACACCCCAAAATTCGGTACGAACCCGAACTATACAGTTCGAGTTCGCTCATCCCTAGTCCCGAACCCGAACTTTTTTTTCAAGTTCGGCCGAACCTGCTGAACCCGAACATCCAGGTGTCCGCTCAACTCTATTCATATAGGTTAGGACTTCAGGCTTTGGCTTCCAGGGATGGCCCCCGATGCTCAGTGCCAAGTTAGAGTTTTTGTAGATTTATTTTATTATTTTATCATGGTTGCTGCAGTTGTACAAGGAGATCTGTTACATTCCCAGGGAAGTAGCTGCAGATATGGTAACAGTAGCACAATTGTAACACGTGGATTTGCAGCTTTGCCCATTGTGATGTCATGTGTTGTGGGAAGCATCAGCCGCTGAGTCCTTCTGTTACAGGAAGTATTCAGCGGGCAAATAAACCGTCTTTTCTTATGCAAATCCCAGCAGTGCCAAAGTGGTATGGAGATATAGAAACATCTGGCTTTCAATCATCTACTGAGTAGGAAATAGGTCCATAAACAGTGAACGACCTTGAGGTGAGCTGCTTGACTACAGAAGTAATATCTTGTTCCTTATATCACTAAATGAGGATTATTTGCTTGGAATGAAGTAACATTGGACGTCTAGTGTTGTGGACGGGGAAATTCCAGAAAAACTTTTATTGTGGTGGTAATAAATGCAGCATTTCCTCCTAAGAACAAATGTCTTCTAAACAGAAAGTCTATTCATCGTTTCATCAGTCTACATGCCAAGCCAAAATCTTGATTTCTTTGCCGTGTTCTTCAGTCCTGGAACAGTTTTTGCATTGTGGCTGAGGAATTATCTTGCTCTAAGAGGACACGACTATTAGGGGCAGCACTGCCATGTACTTGTCAATACAGTGGTTCGGTAAGGGGGTACGTGTCACATCCACATGATGGCAGGACCCAGGGTTTCCAGCAGAACATTGCCCAGAGCATCACTCCACCTCCACCAGCCTGTCTTCCCATAGTGCACCTGGTGCTACCTCTTCTCCAGGTAAGTGATGCACATCCACCTGGCTGTCCACATGATATAACGTGATCCGGGAGCCCAGGCCCTCTTCTTCCCATAGTGCACCTGGTGCCATCTCTTCCCCAGGTAAGTGACGCACATCCACCTGGCTGTCCACATGATATAACGTGATTCAGCAGCCCAGGGCCTCTTCTTCCCATAGTGCACCTAGTGCCATCTCTTCCCCAGGTAAGTGACGCACACGGCCGTCCACATGATGTAACATGATTAATCAGACCAGGCCGCCTTCTTCCCATAGTGCACCTGGTCTCATCTCATCCCTTCGTCTGGCCCCTGGGAAACCCACTAATCACAAGAAGGATGGTCTTCTGCCCCCCTGAATGGAGCGGCGGTCGAGCATGTCCATGGGACTACCTCAGAGAGGCACAGTATAGTGCAGAGCAATCACTGTCAGTCCCATAGAGATAAACAATTGGCGTCCTTAACCACATTTGGAGAAAGGTATGGGTGGACACCTCTGTACCTCAAAATAAAGCCAAATATAACACTGACTTGCATAATGCAAGCTCTGAAAATGTTAAAGATGATGGGAGACAACTACAGCTGCACGAGACTGTACAGCAGAAGATAACAAAACAACGCCCACGTCTGACATCACTTCCTGCTCTGCAGCTATTGGCTGAATCTGCACCTCCCAAGCTTCCTGCTCCGCCCCCTGCACACATGCATACTCTGCACATAATACTGGTAATTCTGAAGACTCCCAGCTCCATTTCACTGCCTTCTTCCTGGGGGCGAGGAGAATGACTTCTATTTCCACGCCACACAATTATAATTGCCCTTCTCGTTATCTATTATATTAATATTGATCTTTATTTAACCCTAATAACTGAGTAATAAAATATGTGGTTTTATCCGTCCTCCACGTGCACAGATTGCCAGCAATATTTCCTAATATCTGAGTAATAAAATATGTGGCTTTATCCGTCCTCCATGTGCACAGATTGCCAGCAATATTTCCTCACCTTGCTGTAATATCGATTGGGTTCCATAAAACAGAGATTGACCATAGACCCGGCTGTGTGATACGCCGCTATCTGCATGCGGCAGCCATGTTTATCCTGTTACTAATGTCACCGTCGTCTGCCATATGTTAATGTGTATCTCGTCTCGTCATTACAGTCTGGTCCATTACAATCTGATTTTTTTTTTTCCTAAAGGGTCCTGCAGATTATAGGAGCCTCCACTTGTATAGAAATATATCTACTTGAAGTTTCATTTCAGTCAGCGCCTCGAGATGAAGATACTGGTCTCATGTATTACGTCTTATGATGAAGGGGAGAGCCGTGAGTATTAGGATTCTCATGAGACAGTGGAGCAGCACAATGCACCGCAATATTGACCTGTAGCCGTCTATCTTCCTGCCCTGTCCTGTATCTGCAGCGACCCCCTGAGGAGCCGGTGTAGAGGATAGGAGTGGTAGTGGCACCGATGAAGTGTTTAGTCACTGTGCACTCCCTCAGTGGAATTATAGCACTGAATGAGGTCACACTTTAATACTGATGAAATGACCGATCCTTAGGATAGTTCATCAGTATCGGATCAGTGGGGGTCTGATCCGGGCCCTCCGCTGATCAACTGCTTGAGAAGGAATCGGTGCTCCAGTAGAGCCACGGCCTTCTCTCAGCTCACCGAAAAGCTGTGCTATAATAGTGCAGCAGCCTTCTTGCAGCTTACCAAGCACAGCGCCGTACATTGTATAGCGGATGTGCGTGGTATCGCTGTCGTTTGGTTGGTGGTAATTAAGCATTTAAATTGCAAAAAATTGGTGGCTCACTTCCTGTTCCACTATTGGGTAGGTGCACTGCCCAGCAGCACTCCCTATTGCTGGTAAAATAAGAGGATAATTATGGGCTATGTAGTTTCCCCTCTTGCCTGGATAGCGGTGCAGTTTCTTTCCACTGCTTTGACCTTCCAGGACCTGTGTGGCGTCCCACGTGGTTAGCTGGCGGTCAGGTGACTCGAATTTCCAGGCAGGGTTTTCAAAATAGGTGATGATAGCGGTGATCTGTAGATATTGACATAGATGTCAAGGAAAGAATCCAAAAGGATATTTGAATTTGATTCCCTCATCCCAAAAGGATTAAACGCTGATATGGAACTCTTCGCCTTCCTTTAAATGGGGCGTTGGCCTATCTTTGAATGGGACATCTGTGTCAGGCTGTTTTCCAGCACCCAGATCTCCCCTTCTAGGTAGGCCCACGCCCCCTTATACTTCACTTCTACTCTACACACATACACCACCATATGAGAATGAAGACTTAAAAGATATCCCAGAATGACATGCACAGTCTCCAATTTTATCATTTTTAACATGTTTATACAAAACGCATCAAAAACGCAATGCAACCGCATATGCGTTTTTAATTTTCCAATGCGTTTTTACTGTTTTTAATTACATTTTATGTATTAATTAATTTTAGGATACGTATATTCATTCCATGAGTCTATATCAATGGTTTCATTTATATTTATATGATGGTTCAAATATATATATAGTTTAAGGAATATGTATATTCATATGCATTGTTTTATCGAATTAATAGAATGAAGGGTTGATATATTTAAGCTGTTCATATACGTGGCACTATAGCTGGCAATAAAAAATCGCATATGCGTTTTTTTTATATGCCTGCACAAACTATATAAGGCATCAAAGTACAACGATCCATGAAAGAGCAAACTGGAATTTATATCCAGGACTTCTGATTCCCTCGCTGTCCCAATATGCAATGCGCCAATTATGGACAATATTTAAAAAGTACCAGCCGTCACTATCTACACCACTGAGGAAGGGGCTTCGTTACCCCGAAACGCGTATGGTAAATAACATCAAGAAGCAACACTTGGAAATCGCTTGTTTTCAATTGAACTACGAATATCTACAGATCACCGCTATCATCACCTATTTTGAAAACCCCGCCTGGAAATTCGAGTCACCTGACCGCCAGCTAACCACGTGGAAGGTCAAAGCAGTGGAAAGAAACTGCACCGCTATCCAGGCAAGAGGGGAAACTACATAGACTTTACCGACAGGTCCTGGAAGCTCACAACTAGAGCATCGCACCTGACAAGTGGGTGCATAAACGGGCCGGATACAGGAGCGGTAATGTACTCTGTATAAAGTACAACATCTGATTATTGCCAAATCTGTGGATGTTAATGATTTCTTCCTGAACACTATTCTTTCTTGAACTGGCGCAAGTTCATAGTCACGAGTATAACTCATAGCCACAAGTGCCTTTTGGACTATTCAGGCTTAACAGCCCCCCCCCCCCCCCCCTAATATTTTCCAGTGCATAGAGTTTTAGTCTAAGTTTTAATAATATTGTTTTAGTGTGTGAATTGTATGCAGCATGTTGTAAATCATTTTAAAGTGATATATATACAAATACAAAATATCTGATATACAATCCAACTTGTCTGTGTTGCCTGATATAGAGTGACGCCCAATTTAATTAAATATCCATTTAATTCAGCATTTAGGTGATACTGACCTAGTGGCTGTTTGGTGATAGGTGGCTTGGCTATAGTCCCTCACCTTACAGCTGTCTGGAATCTCAAGGCCTTTTTTGAGGAGGATTGAAGTAGTTCTCTCTAGAGATTTTGGTAACAGGAGCAGGAGCTCTGCAGTGTGCTTTCTCTCCTCTCTGTGTCCACACAGGAACTCCCCCTCCTGGCAGGAAGCAGGTCTAGCTCACTCCTACCAAGAGGGGAGGAACAAAGTGGTTAACCCTGTTCCAGCCAACCTTTGCCATTCTTTTCTTGCTGGTAGTGATGGCCAGGAACAAACAGTAAAATACAATGCATAATAATAAACTATTTGTAGCACCCCCAGGTCTGGGGTACTACAAATCCATCTATATGTCTGCCCTGTTTTCGTCCATCTGCCTGTCCTGTATCAGTTTCCGTGCCCTATATATTTCAATCTGCCTGCCCTGTCCTGCCTATGTCTATCTATCTTCCTGCCTTGTTCTGCATCCGTCTATCTATCTTCCTGGCCTGTCCCGCATCCGTCTATCTGCATGCCCCGTTTTGCACCATTCTATCTGCCTGCCCTGTCCTGCATCCATTTATCTGCCTGCCCTGTCCTGCATCCGTCTATCTGCCTGCCCTGTATCCGTCTATCTGCCTGCCCTGTCCTGTATCCGTCTATCTTCCGGCCCTGCCTTCTATCCATCTATCTGCCTGCCCTGTATCCGTCTATCTGCCTGCCCTGTCCTGTATCCGTCTATCTTCCTGCCCTGCCTTCTATCCATCTATCTGCCTGCCCTGCCCTCTATCCATCTATCTGCCTTGTTCTGCATCCATCTATCTATCTTACTGCCCTGTCCCACATCCATCTATCTGCATGCCCTGTTCTGCATCCGTCTATCTGCCTGCCCTGTCCTGCATCCGTCTGTCTGCCTGCCCTGTCCTGCATCCGTCTATCTGCCTACCCTGTCCCGCATCCGTTTATCTGCCTGCCCTGCTCTCTATCCATCTATCTGCCTGCCCTGTCCTGCATTCGTCTATCTGCCTGCCCTGCTCTCTATCCATCTATCTGCCTGCCCTGTCCTGCATCCATCTGTCTGCCTACCCTGTCCGGCATCCGTCTATCTGCCTGCCCTGTCCCGCATCCGTCTATCTGCCTGCCCTGCTCTCTTTCCATCTATCTGCCTGCCCTGTCCTGCATTCGTCTATCTGCCTGCCCTGCTCTCTATCCATCTATCTGCCTGCCCTGTCCTGCATCCATCTGTCTGCCTACCCTGTCCTGCATCCGTCTATCTGCCTGCCCTGTCCCGCATCCGTCTGTCTGCCTGCCCTGCTCTCTATCCATCTATCTGTCTGCCCTGTCCTGCATTCGTCTATCTGCCTGGCCTGCTCTCTATCCAGCTATCTGCCTGCCCTGTCCTGCATCCATCTATCTGCCTGCCCTACTCTCTATCCATCTATCTATCTGTCTGTCTGTCCTGCATCTATCTGCCTGCCCTGTCCTACATCCATCTATCTGCCTGCCCTGCCCTCTATCCATCTATCTGACTGCCCTCTATCCATCTATCTGACTGCCCTGCCCTCTATCCATCTATCTGCCTGCCCTGTCCTCTGTCCATCTATCTGCCTGTCCTGCCCTCTATCCATCTATCTTCCTGCCCTCTATCCATCTATCTGCCTGCCCTGTCCTATATCCATCTATCTGCCTGCCCTGCCCTCTATCCATCTATCTGCCTGCCCTCTATCCATCTATCTGCCTGCCCTCTATCCATCTATCTGCCTGCCCTGCCCTCTGTCCATCTATCTGCCTGCCCTCTATCCATCTATCTGCCTGCCCTCTATCCATCTATCTGCCTGCCCTGTCCTACATCCATCTATCTGCCTGCCCTGCCCTCTATCCATCTATCTGCCTGCCCTCTATCCATCTATCTGACTGCCCTGCCCTCTGTCCATCTATCTGCCTGCCCTCTATCCATCTATCTGCCTGCCCTCTATCCATCTATCTGCCTGCCCTCTATCTATCTATCTGCCTGCCCTGTCCTTCATCCATCTATCTGCCTGCCCTGCCCTCTATCCATCAATCCGCCTGCCCTGTCCTGCATCAGTTTTTCTGCCTGCCCCGCCCTCTATCCATCTATCTGCCTGCCCTGTCCTACATCCATCTATCTGCCTGCCCTGCCCTCTATCCATCTATCTGCCTGCCCTCTATCCATCTATCTGACTGCCCTGCCCTCTGTCCATCTATCTGCCTGCCCTCTATCCATCTATCTGCCTGCCCTCTATCCATCTATCTGCCTGCCCTCTATCCATCTATCTGCCTGCCCTCTATCTATCTATCTATCTGCCTGCCCTGTCCTACATCCATCTGCCTGCCCTGCCCTCTATCCATCTATCTGCCTGCCCTCTATCCATCTATCTGCCTGCCCTGCCCTCTGTCCATCTATCTGCCTGCCCTCTATCTATCTATCTGCCTGCCCTGCCCTCTATCCATCAATCCGCCTGCCCTGCCCTCTATCCATCAATCCGCCTGCCCTGTCCTGCATTCAGTTTTTCCTGCCCTACGCCCTCTATTCGTCTATCTGCCTCCCCTGTACTGACCTCAGGTGTGTATGCCCGCACCTTGACTCCTCTGTAAGCCATCAGCCATTGTTATAGGAGACTACTCTGGGATGTGACCCGGGATCCCCTTCACATGGCCGTACCCCCTCAAGCAGCATTTTAAAGTGAGGATTACAAATCCCTGAGACTCTGCCCCTCAGTTTAGCCCTAAACTTAATCCAGCAGTGACATAATAGGTCCGTGCTCCCGTCTCGCCGTCCAATTGCGGCAATATGCATCGCAAGATCCTCTTCTAAACTGTTCATCCCTGGTGAGCTTAGCACCATCGTGAATAACAAGCAAAGCCATGAAATGTGATGAGAATGGCGTGAAATCTACACAGATTCATCTATAAATCCGGTGAGCGAAGTAAAACGACACCGTCCGTGTACAGAAAACCTGCAGCCAAGAAGGGATCAGACAGAAAGCCGTCCATTCGTTCAGCTGCTTGACTCCATTTGGTCACGGTATACGTGTCCTTATCTCCAGTTTCATCACACATATTGGATTACATGTTCAGATATGTAAGGTGCCGTGCAGAATATTTCATTTGGATGAAGAATCTTAAAGGGAAATACATTATTAGCAAAGCAATTGCAGAAGTCGTACCAAACCGTAATCGAGTGCCCATCGAAATTCAGTGTATTGTTGTTGGGCTTCCGAGGTTGTCGCAGGAGGCTACAACGGACGCTATATTACACAGGAGAACATTTTGGCTCATGGCACTGCACAGAGTACTATTAGGAGGTACATGCAGCCAGTGGCGTGACTAGGGTGTTTGGCACCCAGAGCGGGTCCATTCTCTGCCCCCCCCCCCATACTTAAAAAAAACCTGTACCCCCTCACAGTAGTATTGCCCTCATTGTACAACCTTCACAGTAGTTTCGTACAGATGTGAGCCCCCTCACAGTAGTTATGCAAACATTGTGCCCTCTCACAGTAGTTATGCCCTCTCTGTGCCCCTTTCACAGTTGTAATGCCCTCTTTGTGCCCCCTTCACAGTAATAGTCCCCATTGTGCCCCCTTTATAGTAATAATGCCCACTGTGCCCCCTTCACAGTAATAATGACCATTTTGCCCCCTTCACAGTAATAATGCCCATTGTGCCCCCTTAATAGTAGTACCGTATTTTTCACCCTATAAGATGCACCGGCCCATAGGATGCACCTAGGTTTTTGAGGAGGAAAATAAGAAAAAAAATATTTTTAACCAAAAGGTGTGCTTTTGGTGGGATTTGAACTAATGCTGGTCTGTGGATGACACTACTATGGGGGATCTGTGGATGGCACTGTTATGGGGGGATCTGTGGGTGGCACTGTTATGGGGGGATCTGTGGGTGGCACTGTTATGGGGGATCTGTGGATGGCACTGTTATGGGGGGTGGATCTGTAGATGGCACTGCTATATATGTGTCACCCACAGATCCCCCACCCCATAACTGTGCCATCCACATATCCCCCACCCCATAATAGTGGCATCCACAGATCATCCCCCCCATAACAGTGCCATCCACAGATCACCCCCACCCCATAACAGTGCCATCCACATATCCCCCACCCCATAATAGTGGCATCCACAGATGCCCTAATATACTGGAGCTAAACCTGTGGGAGGGGCCCATGTCATGCAAATGCGGCGGGGCCGGTGCGGCCGGTCACTGTACTCCGGCCCCACCGTTCACTCACTTCCTTATTGCCTAAACATTTTATAATAATAGCTTTCATTGAAGTTCCGATCCCCAACCCCATCTGTACTACTTACTAAATGTCCTGTAGCAGGCAGAGCAGGGCGGGCGGCCGGCCGGAACTCACTGACGTCACGTGCCTGCGCCGCCTACTTTATGAATGAAGTAGGCGGCGCAGGCATGTGATGTCAGTGAGTTATGGCCGGCCGCCCGCCCTGCTCTGCCTGCTACAGGACATTTAGTAAGTAGTACAGATAGATGGGGCTGGGGATCGGTTCAGAACTTAAATTAAAGTTATTATTATAAAATGTTTAGGCATTAAGGAAGTGAGTTAGCGGTGGGGCCGGAGTACAGTGACCACACCGGCTCCACCGCATTTGCATGACACCGGCCCCTCCTCCCTCCCCCGTCCAGCTGATACATCGCAGTCTGCGATGTAAAATGGCAGCATTCGCCCCATAAGACGCAGGGGCATTTCCCTGCGCCCCATAAGATGCAGGGGGGAAAGTGCGTCTTATGGGGCAAAAAATACGGTAATGTCCACTGTGCTAGTAATGCCCATTGTGCTTCCTTCACAGTAATAATGCCCACTGTGCCCCCTTCATTGTAGTAATGCCCTCTGGCTCTGTGCCCCCTCCATAGTAGAAATGCCCATTGTGCCCCCTTCACATTAGTAATGCCCTCTGTGCCCCCTCCATAGTAGTAATGCCCTTTGTGCCCCCAGCTGTTTGAAGAGAGGGCAGCGCTTATATGAGAGCTGCTTTCTCTGCTCTGTTCACCTGCTCGCTGCAGCAATTGCAATGATGAGCAGGTAAACAGAGCAGAGAAGGCAGCAGAGCTCATACAAAAAAAAAGCAGACAACCCCTTTAAAGGGATTCTGTCACCAAGTTTTGGGCTATAGAGCTGCGGACATGTACGGCTAGATCTTCACTACCGCTCCGTGGTCATATCGCGGTCCGGCGATATAGGCGATATGCACAAAATCCATATCGTGGCACAAATTTATATCGCATATAGCCTATATCGCCTATATCGCTCACCCCTACCACCAATGTTATCCTGCAGAAACAGTCCCCCTGAAAATACTGGTACAAAAACACCCCTTTATATTGTGCACTAGTAATAAAAAAAAACACCTTCCTTTCAGACCAAACTCCCCTTAGACCTCTATGTCAGACCCCATATAAGTTTTAAACCTCAGATCAGACCCCCATTAGACTTCCATGCAAGACCCCGACCCAATATCAGACCTCAGGTAAGACCCCCATATAAGACCCCCATTAGACCTCCAGACCCCCAATCAGACCCCCATTAGACCTCCAGACCCCCAGTCAGACCTCCAGAGCCCCATTAGATCTCCAGACCCCCAGTCAGACCTCCAGACCCCCAATCAGACTCCCATTAGACCTCTAGACTCCCCAATCAGACACCCCAGTCAGACTTCCAGACCCCCCCAGTCAGACCTCAAGACCCCCATTAGACATTCAGACCGCCATTCGACCTCCAGACCCCCAATCAGACACCCCAGTCAGACTTCCAGACCCCCCCAGTCAGACCTCAAGACCCCCATTAGACCACTCCAGACTCCAGTCAGACCTCTAGACCCCACCAATAAGACCTCCTGACCCCCCAATCAGACCCCCTTAGACCTCCAGACCCCCCAGTCAGACCTACAGACCCCCAGTCAGACCTCCAGACCCCCCCAGTCAGACCTCCAAACCCCCCCAGTCAGACCTCCTGACCCTCCCAGTCAGACCCCCAGATCCCCCATAGACCACTCCAGACCCCCATTAGACCTCTCCAGACCCCCTATTAGAACTCCACATCAGACCTCAGATCAGACTGTAAAATAATAAAGTAACTTACCTCTCCTGTCGCCACTCTACCTGTCATGGCTGTCTTCTATTCTCAGGTCAGAGTGCGCTCTGTACGTCCTGACGCTGCAGGCAGCCAGGACACAGCAGCGCGGGCCCTGAGAAGAGCGAGCAGGAGGAGGGGTAAGTACTGTGCAGCACTCACAGCGCTTCTTTCCCTCTCCTCCTGCAGACTAATGAGCGCTTCCATTATGGAAGCGCTCACTAGTATTCCCTTTATAAGATGCACTGCGCGTTCACAGGAGCTGCAGGTAAACTAGCTGATCTACAGCCTGCCAGCGGCGATCGTTCGCTGGCAGGCTGTAGATGCGATTTTTTTAACCCCTAAAAGGTATATTAGACGCTGTTTTGATAACAGCGTCTAATATACCTGCTACCTGGTCCTCTGGTGGTCCCTTTTGCTTAGATCGACCACCAGAGGACACAGGCAGCTCTGTAAAGTAGCACCAAACACCACGACACTACACCCCCCCTGTCAATTATTAACCCCTTATTAATCCCCTGATCACCCCATATAGACTCCCTGATCACCCCCCTGTCAATGATCACCCCTCTGTCATTGATTACCCCCCTGGAAGGCTCCATTCAGACTTCCGTATGTGTTTTGCGGATCCGCGGTGTCCGTGTTTAGCGGATCCACGGATCCGCAAAATACATACGGACGTCTGAATGGAGCCTTACAGGGGGGTGATCAATGACAGGGGGGTGATCACCCCATATAGACTCCCTGATCACCCCCTGTCATTGATCACCCCCCTGTAAGGCTCCATTCAGACGTCCGTATGTGTTTTATGGATCCATGGATCGGATCCGCAAAACACATACGGACGTCTGAATGGAGCCTTACAGGGGGTGATCAATGACAGGGGGGTGATCAGGGAGTCTATATGGGGTGATCACCCCCCTGTCATTAATCACCCCCCTGTAAGGCTCCATTCAGACGTCCGTATGTGTTTTGCGGATCCGTGGATCCGCAAAACACAGACACCGTGGATCCGCAAAACACAGACACCGGATCCGCACATTGCCAGAACTATATAGAAAATGCCTTTTCTTGTCTGCAATTGCGGACAAGAATAGGACATGTTCTATAGGCTCTACAAAAAACGCAGTGTTCGCCCGATCAGGCCTGATCTTGTGCGCACACTTGCGTTTAGTCCGCCCCACTACAGTGACAGAATTTTTTTTTTCTGATCACTGCAAAAACACAGTAAAATCGCTGCGGCGCTATAAAAAGATCACTTTTGAGGGGCATGGCGAGTTTATAGAAGATTTTTTTTTTTTAGCACAAGTTAGCGGAAATTGTTTTTTTTTTTCTTACAAAGTCTAATTTTCCACTAACTTGTGACAAAAAATTAAATCTCACATGAACTCACCATACCCCTCACGGAATCCAAATGCGTAACATTTTTTAGACATTTATATTCCAGACTTCTTCTCACGCTTTAGGACCCCTAAAATGCCAGGGCAGTATAAATACCCCACATGTGACCCCATTTCAGAAAGAAGACACCCCAAGGTATTTGCTGAGGGGCATATTGAGTCCATGAAAGATTGAACTTTTTGTCACAAGTTAGCGGAAAGGGAGACTTTGTGAGAAAAAAAAAAAATCTATTTCCGCTAACTTGTGCCAAAACAAAAAAACTTCTATGAACTCGCCATGCCCCTCACGGAATACTTTGGGGTGTCTTCTTTCCAAAATGGGGTCACTTGTGGGGTATTTATACTGACCTAGCATTTTAGGGGACCTAAAGCGTGAGAAGAAGTCTGGAATCCAAATGTCTAAAAATGCCCTCCTAAAAGGAATGTGGGCCCCTTTGCGCACCTAGGCTGCAAAAAAGTGTCACACATGTGGTATCGCCGTACTCAGGAGAAGTTGGGCAATGTGTTTTGGGGTGTCCTTTTACATATACCCATGCTGGGTGAGAGAAATATCTCTCTATAATGACAACTTTGTATAAAAAAAAATGGGAAAAGTTGAATTTTAGAGAGATATTTCTCTCACCCAGCATGGGTATATGTAAAAAGACACCCCAAAACACATTGCCCAACTTCTCCTGAGTACGGCGATACCACATGTATGACACTTTTTTGCAGCCTAGGTGGGCAAAGGGGCCCAAATTCTAAAGAGCACCTTTAGGATTTCACAGGACATTTTTTACACATTTGAATTTCAAACTACTTCTCACGCATTAGGGCCCCTAAAATGCCAGGGCAGTATAACTACCCCACAAGTGACCCCATTTTGGAAAGAAGACACCCTAAGGTATTTCGTGATGGGCATAGTGAGTTCATGGAAGTTTTCATTTTTTGTCACAAGTTAGTGGAATATGAGACTTTGTAAGAAAAAAAAAATCATCATTTTCCACTAACTTGTGACAAAAAGTAAAAAGTTCTATGAACTCACTATGCCCATCAGTGAATACCTTAGGGTGTCTACTTTCCGAAATGGGGTCATTTGTGGGGGTTTTCTACTGTCTGGGCATTGTAGAACCTCAGGAAACATGACAGGTGCTCAGAAAGTCAGAGCTGCTTCAAAATGCGGAAATTCACATTTTTGTACCATAGTTTGTAAATGCTATAACTTTTACCCAAACAAATAAATATACACTTATTGCATTTTTTTTTTATCAAAGACATGTAGAACAATAAATTTAGAGAAAAATTTATATAGAAATGTATTTTTATTTTTTTTAAACTGAGTCATGTTTTTTCAAAAATTTCGGTAAATTTCGATAAATAACAAAAAAAAGTAAAGCAGCAATGAAATACCACCAAATGAAAGCTCTATTAGTGAGAAGAAAAGGAGGTAAAATTCATTTGGGTGGTAAGTTGTATGACCGAGCAATAAACAGTGAAAGTAGTGTAGTGCAGAATTGTAAAAAGTGGTCTGGTCATTAAGTGTCACGGACGGTGTACAGGAAACAAGGCAAAGCAACATGTATAAACGACTCGCTGGATCCAAAAACTAAGGAACCAAGGGAGACCCCTGCAGAAGACCTGGCACTTTCCCTGGCTGCTCAGTCTATGCAAAGATCCGAATGGTGGAGGTTTGCATATCCACGAACCTTGACTATAAAGCCCTGAGCACCCTACAATAGTGAGGGGACACGACCACCGGCTCCCTACACAAGATACGGAGGGAGTCAGGGTCACCTGGGATCCAGCAAACAGATAATAACAGATAAAGGTACAGCACTTAGCTTTGAAGCAAACAGGAGGACAGAGTCAGCGTGCACACACACTCCAGGAAGTAGTATAAGCCGCCCAGAAAAGCCTTCTGGGGAAGAATTTAAAGGGAAGCAATTAGTCCAACACATGACAGCTGAGAGAGGCTGACGAGAGGAGGAGCTGAATACCACAACACAGAAACTCAAGGAGGAGGTTCTGAAAGGCCTCTGTCAGAGCTTCTCAGCTGTCTGGTTGTGACAGTACCCCTCCCTCTACGAGTGGACTCCGGACACTCAGAACCCACCTTCTCAGGATGGGACCTATGGAAAGCCCTGATGAGACGAGAGGCCTTAATGTCCGTCACTGGGACCCACATCCTCTCCTCAGGACCATACCCCTCCCACTGAACAAGGTACTGAAGAGAACCGCGGACAAGACGAGAATCCACAATCCTAGAGACCTGAAATTCAAGATTCCCATCAACCATAATCGGAGGAGGAGGCAAAGGCGAGGGTACAATGGGTTGAACATAAGGTTTCAATAAGGACTTATGAAAAACATTATGGATCTTCCAAGTCTGAGGAAGATCAAGACGGTATGCAACAGGATTGATGACAGACAGGATTTTGTAAGGCCCAATAAACCTAGGACCCAACTTCCAGGAGGGAACCTTCAATTTGATATTCTTGGTAGACAACCACACCAGATCACCAACATTCAGGTCCGGACCAAGCACAGGTCTCTTATCAGCCACACGCTTATATCTCTCACTCATGCTCTTTAGATTATCTTGAATCTTTTGCCAAATAGATGACAAAGACGAGGAGAATCTGTCCTCATCAGGTAAACCAGAAGACCCCTCTCCCGAGAAAGTCCCAAACTGTGGATGAAACCCATATGCACCAAAAAATGGTGACTTATCAGAGGACTCCTGACGACGGTTATTTAAAGCAAACTCAGCAAGGGACAAAAAAGAACACCAATCCTCTTGATTCTCCGCCACAAAACAACGCAGATATGTCTCCAGATTCTGATTGACGCGCTCTGTCTGGCCATTCGACTGCGGGTGGAAAGCAGAAGAGAATGACAACCGAACCCCCAAGCGAGAACAGAAAGCCTTCCAGAATCTGGAAACAAACTGCGTGCCCCTATCAGAGACTATGTCTGAAGGAATACCGTGCAATTTGACAATGTGATCAACAAATGCCTGCGCCAGCGTCTTAGCATTGGGCAAACCAGGAAAAGGGATGAAATGCACCATTTTGCTAAAACGGTCCACCACCACCAGAATCACAGTCTTCCCCGAGGAACGAGGCAGGTCCGTTATGAAGTCCATGGACAGATGTGTCCAAGGACGGGAAGGAATGGGTAAGGGAAGGAGAGGACCTGATGGCCGTGAATGAGGGACTTTGGCACGAGCGCAAGTCTCGCAGGCTGCCACAAAACTCTCAACCGACTTACGAAGCGCAGGCCACCAGAATCTCCGAGCGATGAGATCCAGTGTGGCTCTTACCCCCGGGTGCCCAGCAAGGACCGTATCGTGGTGTTCTTTAAAAATCTTGTGTCTTAAAGCGAGAGGCACAAACAACCTCCCAGGAGGACAAAGATCAGGAGCCTCTGACTGGGCTGCCTGCACCTCTGCCTCCAATTCAGGAAAAAGAGCAGAGACCACCACACCTTCAGCCAAAATAGGACCCGGGTCTTCAAAATTCCCGCCTCCCGGAAAACAACGTGACAGGGCATCTGCCTTCACATTCTTAACTCCAGGGCGGAACGTGACAACAAAATTAAACCTAGAAAAGAACAACGACCATCTGGCCTGTCTCGGGTTCAGACGCTTGGCTGACTCCAAGTAGGCCAGATTTTTATGGTCAGTAAATACGGTAATAGGGTGTCTGGCTCCCTCTAGCCAATGGCGCCATTCCTCAAAAGACAACTTGATGG